>NW_009699922.1:11648-18922 GCF_000703405.1 Apaloderma vittatum
AGGGAAATAAAACTCCTCTACATACTCTTTTTATAGCCTTTACTAGTCTTTTTATAGCTTCTTTAGTCTTTGCCACTTGACCAATCTATTGGTATCTACAAATGGAAGGATTACATCCTAAAGCAAAAGAGATTTTTTTTTCCTAATCATTTCTTGGGCATAAGGTCTACTGTACTAACCACAGAGGGAAATTAGAATAAGCTATTAGAAAATGAAAGCTTTAATTCATACATAAAGACCGAACACATAATTTCCAGGGTATTCTTGCATATTTCGTTTTAATCTGCAGAGTGCACTTTTTTCTCCTTTGTACAGTACTGGATACTGGATAAGATTCATTATCCTTCTTCTCCCCTGAGTGCACGTGATCCTTTCTCTGTGACGCAGATAACAAAAAATCCAAATCCAAACCATGGGGTGATACCTAGACAATCAGAAAGGGCATAGACATTTTTAACTTTCTCAGTATCTATATATTCATTGAGTACAACAGATATGAGAAAAAATACTCCCTTTAACAAAAAAAATATATATATCTTGGAGTTTAAAGAACTATTTTTACATGGTCATTCAATTAAATGATGTCTTCATTGTAAAAAGAAATCAGTATACTTATTTAGCTCTCTTGAAAAGTGTTGCTATGAGTGCCCTAGAGAAACGGGGAAAAAAATCTGGACAGGATAAGTTGTTCTCAGCAGTTGTCTTCTGACATTTCACTATGACGGCAGAACAGACATTCTGGAAAGACTAGGAGCTCAGTCTTATGGTGCAAATTGTAAGAACCAGAGTAGTTCATAGCAGAATTTAGACTTTTATTCATCAGACTATTCACACTGGACATAAGCTGAGTATTGATAAATTTTGACATTCATTAACAAATACTATATTTTTATTTTTTCAGTCAGAATGGAGTACGAACTAGGAACAAGATTGTAAAGGTTTTGTCATTATTACTTAACCTATTTTTTTTCTATAAGAAAAAATTGAAGGAGAAAAATTTTCTTCTGGAAGACAAGATTTAATAATTTGAAACAAATAGAAAGAATTTTTACACAATATTCAGCTAAGGGCCAGTCACCATTCTTATCACCAGTTTATAAAATGAGGTAGGCAAGGGATAGAAGTGAAAGTAGCACAAATGTAGCCGAAGAGTGACAAATCAAGATGAAAATTAGATATCCAGAAGATCGGCTTTCCTATCTCATTCACTTCTCCAACTCCATTAAAAAAAAACAAAACCCAAAAAGTAAACGAAAGAAAAAACAAGTAGGGGAAAGTTTAATGTTAGGCCAAGTATTGATGATACATACACGAAGACTGTTCAGATTAAAATTGGTTTGTTTTTTGTTCTACAATATAATTTATCTTTTTTCTAATAACTTAGGTTAGATATTTCTCCAAGTGTCTGAAAGTTGACAGGTTTGCAAAATTAGTCACTTAGCAAATACATAAAAGACTTCAGGTTGTTATTCACCTAGAGGGTTAATGCTTCATGTTGTTACAGTACAACCAGAAGGAAATAAAGAAGGAAGACCTAAAGTGTAAATCCCTGTAGCACTAAAATAGCATCAACATAACAATAATTATGAATAGCCAGATCTGATAAAATAGCAAGTCATATGGAAAAATTGATTAGAATCAATGGAATGGAATGGAATGGAATGGAATGGAATAGAATGGAATGGAATAGAATAGAATAGAATAGAATAGAATGGAATAGAATAGAATACAATACAATACAATACAATACAATACAATAGAACAGGAAATAATATATCAGGTTGGGTTTATTGCAGGAATAGAAGCAAAGTAATAAATCAAAACATGACATTATTTTCTAATTCTGTAGAAGTTTAACAAGGAGCAGCCAAATTCTTATGCAATTAGGTCAAATATTTGAGAGGTAGTCACCTGTTGTCTTCTACTCCAGAAGGGAAGTGTTCAAGTTTAGAATGAGGAGATACAAAGTTATTTCCTTTCAAAAAAAATACTTTACTAGGATATTAAGATAAATCATTAAGATTAACCAAACATATCTGAAAAAGGACTTTCAAGATTGGAGAAAGGACGGGAAGAAAGAAGACGGCTGCACATCTGTGAGTGTTGTGCCCGGTAACAATGCAGTTTCCAAGTTGAGTTTTTGGAAGCTGAAGAGCAAGGAAAGAAGGATGGACTAGTCTCACTTATCAGTTGCTTTGAAGTCTGACTCACATAAGGTATGATATTTCTCAGCCTTTTGTTCCTGTTTCTTTTTCATCCCTAACATTGATAGAACTTCACCTACGACCATACAACACTGTAGGTATGGTTGAATGTAGCATGGTTTATCTTTATCACTTCATTTTATTAGTGCCATTTTGCAGGAAAATGCATTGATAAAAGTCTTTTTCTTCAGTTCTATTATTTTCCTGCCAAAGATAGAAAATTATTATCTAAATTAAAACACCACTGCATACATCTCATTTTCACATCTTAAAAAGCAAAAGAGTGTAGAATATGTATGATGTGAATATTCTTAGTAACCTTGATGATGATTTATGTTAAAAGGAACTCTCTTTTCTTCTGTCTGCCTCCAGCCTTCCGACAGGCCTACCACACTGCTACTGAATGTACAATTTTTCTGGTAGTATGTCAATGGCTAAGTTTGACCAATATTTATTTCAGAAGACACAGTGCTGAGCATGAATTCTTAGCAAAGCCTAGCACCAAGGGACAGACATATCTATATCAAACACCTTAAAATTAGCACCATATAAAATAGTTCAGCAACTGATTAATATCCAACCTTATTTAGAATTTTGTTACAATTTCCACTATTATTGTCACTACTATTTTAGAGTTAGAAGTTAAGAGATTCAGTACTTTATCAAAACCCACAGAGCAGTCAGTTTTAGAAATAATATCATAATTAAGGATTTTTTGTTACTATTTTATCTACACCTTGTCCAACTGACTGGAATATTCAAACACCTTCAGGAATTATTAGTTAATGACCTTGATATAAAATAATATGCTTAGTGACCAACATTTGATGTGCTTTTTCATATAACACTGCTATGATATTGTCGTCCATACTAATATTTGTCTTGCTGCTTTATTCTAGGATTGGTTTTAGCTTTTTTGTTCTGAAGATTGCTGGTCAGAATTTGGGGTACTTTTATAATGTATTCCAGTGCCCTAGGAGATCAAACAAGTAATATTTCCCTGTAGGTCAAGACACAGACCAATGCTCAATTCACTAAGGCTGAAAGCAGAGTTTAATGATAGAGCACCATGGGATCACTGACCCTGCACAAGTCTGATACAATCCCATCACGTAACCTTCAAAGGGCTCTTTTCAAAGTCTAAGAAGAAAATAAATAGCAAACAAACTCCAATTACATGAGTTCAGTTTAGCTGCATCCTTCAAACTGCATAGCCTGCATCATGTAGTCCCTAGAGGTGGATTTTAATAAAGTTATCATTGGATTTCCATTTAGATCCTTACATTTCCAGATATTTGGCTGTCCATTCAGCCTAGTGGGAGACAGGAAAACTTCTCTTGGAGCACAAGTATCTAAGCAAACAAATCTTTCCATGCTTGGAAATGTCTCTGTCAGTAAGGCTAAACAACCAGCAAAATCTGGAGCCAGTGGGAACACATAAATGATGGCACGTCCTCTAAGATGTAGAGGGGAGCAGATAGAAATAATTCCTTTGCAAATTCTACAGCAGGAGCTGGGAGATAGTCTCAGCTTGAATTGAAGGATTCTCACGGCCTCTTCTTTCCTTCCTTGTCTCCCTTAACAACAGAGAATTATTAAAAGCACGGAAACCATTACAGAAAATTAGTTATTCAAAGACCAGGATGAGATCAAGTTGTAAAGTCTTCTACATGGGGAATGCGCAAATATGACAAGTCAGTCCCGGATTAAACCAATAGATAATCAGATTTCACTAAGGCAGACTGTGAGACAAATCATTGTCATGCTCTTTAAAGGCTAAGCAAAGTCTGCAAAAGCTGCAGAGGAGCAGTGTTTTCTATTGAGATGACATTAAGAAAAATTAAAGATGCAGACAATAGACAATTTAAGAAGGAAAACCTCTTGTGAAGGGGCACAGCTAGAGATCATAGATGAAAACACTATTTTACCACGAGACTCAGAGAGCAGAGGGAAGCTATGTGTTTCTTTTAGCTTGAATTGCTATAAAAGCTGTGCAATGATAAAATTCTATAATCAGATATTAAAATATTGCCTAGCTTAAAAAGAAGCCATCTTTATTTTTATACTGAAGGAATTTGGAGTCTTTGTAAATAGGGGTTAATGATATAATTTAATTTAAATGGCTTGGATTGTTTAGTAGCTGTACCAACTCAACCCTTTTGTCTTTGTAGTGTTTCTCTGCCTCTTATACCATGCAACTGAGAGGGAAAAAAATCCCAAGGAAGGTGAACACTTTGAAACATCAATCATTTTGAGACCCTAATGCATTCTTCACCCAACTGCAGGACTATAAAACCATAACTGGATGCAAAATGGCTATTTTATTTTCCTTACGAATATTGAAATTGTGCAGTGTAAACTAAACAAATAACTTCACAGTTTCCTTTAGCTTGTGTGATTCTGAAGCTCCATATGACTCGTTCTGATGCCTTTTCTGTATGTGATCTCCTCCTACTAAGGAAACAGCTAAAGGAGGCACCCCTGTTCCTTCCAGCTAAGTCTGTCATTAGGATTTTGTGGTGATAAATTTAAGACATCCCAAGCTTTAATCAACATTCCATTTTTAATCCCTTCAACTAAATACCCCAAGCGTTAAACGCCATTTCAAACAGTCATGTGCTAGCCACTAAACTGTTCTTGAAAGCTGAATTACAGTATTTGCTTTTGCAAATGCAACCAAATTAAATTTTATGGTGACAATAGCTAACATTTTATCTTTTTTAAAGCCTGTTCACAGCAGTCATTCCTATCAAAAGTTTTCCTTCTAAAAAGTGAAAATGCTTGAAAAAGATTTCAAAGCACAATTCTAACAACACATTCAACAAAATACTGCTTATGCATTTAAGATTTTTTTTATACCTATGAGGTATTTTCCTCATTCCTCATCTTACTTTTTTTCCTTAAGCTAGGAAATACAGGCATATGTTTTAAAGTAATTTTTTTTCTAGGAAGCATTTTGAGGTGTAAATATAAATTGTTTCCTTTACAGCCATTGTACATTAAAGTAAATTCTATTGCATTTGAAAACATGTCAGCTTTATTTTGCACTGGTATTCAGAATCCTCTCTTTTTGACCAATATTATATAAAGTTCCTCTGGGAAGATAATGTATATGATTGCAGCCCTGCCTTGTTAAAATCCATGCCTTTTTATGCAGTCATGTTTTCACCCATGAATTATGCATGAAAAAGTATCTCATTACATTTCATTTTCTTTACAGCAGCATCCCCCTTCTCGACATGCTCAGATTCCCATCAGCCGAGCTCTACTCACCCTGCAGCTTGGCTCCATCTTGATGCCTTCATAGCATTTTAGACAAAATGGGCGTGTTTAACTCGTCACCTCGAGCCTGCTATAAATTATTCACCAGAGCTTTGCGCAGATTTGTGAGATAACCAGGCTGAACTCAGGGAAACTTCACAGGTTTGACTGTGTATGTTGTGTTTGACAGGGACATTAATGGCAATTTACTCCTATAGTAGTCCCAAACAGAGGTTTTATATTTTTTTTAAGGATTTCAGTTTTAACATTCAGTTTTATTGAAATTTACTTTTTAAGACTTGAGCCACGAATTATTATTTTTAGAATGTCTCACTAACACTACACTATTTCTTATGATTCAAAGGCCAAACAAACAGAGAATCTCTTTAAAATGTTCTGCTTAATTTCAAAGGTGTCTGTAAAACTCACCAATGAGTATATACATACTTAAATCACACAATGTAACAAGTTGGACCCTTCTCCTGAAGCTGGAACCAAGCAGGTGGTTCTTTATTTCACAAAAATGATATTAGGAAAAGAAGATACTTGAAGTTTCTGAAACCAGGACTTGAGAGTCTGTGTTTTTCACATAACTCGTATGCATGTCAGAGGACAGGAGCCATGGCCTGTATATATCTGTAGTCAGTGGAAAGACATGTAGAAGACAACCAGGGGATCAGGCTCAGTCAGTATGGGTTTAGGAAATAAAGGTCTTGCCTGCCCAGTCTCATCTCCTTCCATGGCTGGGTGACCAGCTTAGTGGATGAGGGGAAGTCTGTGGATGTGGTCTACCTCGATTTCAGCAAAGCCTTTGACACAGTCTCCCACAACATCCTCCTGGAAAATCTGGCAGCCCACGGCTTGGACAGGTGCACCCTTCACTGTGTAAAAAACTGTTTGGATGACCTGGCCCAGAGAGTGGTGGTGAATGGTGCTGCATGAAGATGGCATCTGGTGACTAGTGCTGTCCAGGGCCCAGTCCTATTTAACATCTTTATTGATGACCTGGATGAGGGAATGGAGTCTACTCTTAGTAAGTTTGCAGATGACACCAAACTGGAGGGGAATGTTGACCTCCTGGAGGGCAGGAATATGCTACAGAGGGACCTGGACAGGCTGGGTCAATGGGCCGAGGCCAGCAAGATGAAGTTCAGCAAGACCAAGTGCAGGGTCCTACACTTTGGCCACAATAACCCCCCGCAGCGCTACTGACTCGGGGAGGAGTGGCTGGGGAGCAGCCCAGCAGGGAGGGACCTGGGAGTGCTGGGTGACAACCAGTTGAACATGAGCCAGCAGTGTGCCCAGGTGGCCCAGAAGGCCAATGGCATCCTGGCTTGTATCAGGAACAGTGTGGCCAGCAGGAGCAGGGATGTGATTCTGCCCCTGAGCTCAGCACTGGTGAGGCCTCACCTCCAGCCCTGTGTGCAGGTCTGGGCCCCTCACTGCAAGAAAGACATTGAGGGGCTGCAGCGTTATGCTTTTGAGTTCACATGAGCAACATTTTACTTACTAGAAATGTGCTTGGGTTACGCTGATCGTGCTTAATTTCTCATCTCAATAATCTTCTTTTTGGAGGAGCAAAAGTTAAGCAGTGCAACGTAGAGACTGTGTAATAGGGGCTGAAATCAAGGAGAAATAGCAATGGCATTCATAAGATGTGCTGAGTTTTGGTTTTATCCCAGGGAATCCTCTAAAAAATAGGTTTTTTTAAAGCTGTGACTTTCCTTCCTTTTGATCAGACATTGGGATGCCCTGCGCAGGGAAGTGGTGGGGTCAGAGTCCCTGGAGGTATTTAAGGAAAGGCTGGAT
>NW_009699923.1:0-1295 GCF_000703405.1 Apaloderma vittatum
CACCAGTACTCCTAAGTCCTTTTCTTCAGGGTTGAAGGAATGGACAAGCCATTCCTCCAGGACAAGGCTTTTCCATGATGGTTGGCTGATGGGAGTGTAGGTAGAACCCAGATGGCTGTCTGCCAGAATTAGACCACATTAGAGCTCTTGTTAGCAAGTAAAAGGGGGCTGGTTAGCTCAGTCGGTTCGAGTGTGATGCTGATAACACCAAAGTCGCGGGTTAGATCCCCATTCGGTCCCCATGTGTTGCCTGATCTAGTCGAGAGGTGGTGTCACTAGTGACAGGAAGGCTGGATTAAGTGATCTCTAAGGTTCCTTCCAGCCTAGGCCATTCTGTGATTCTATGATTCTAAGAACCTCTCTCACTGAAGCTTTAATCCTGGAGCGTGAATGTGAGAAAAACTGCTCACTTAGGGTTGCATTAAGCAGGGACCTATTTACAGAGATGCTGCAAGAAAGATGTCAGATGAGAGCTAAGTGGTCTCTACTCTGCCTTGTGTTAGCACGAATAGCTGAGCACACAAAGACTGAGAAGTGATTAGCTTAGCTGTCTCAAATATAATATGCATATCTCCCTCTCTTTCCTTAGGCCAAAGAAGGCATAAAGTCCAACTCACCCAAAGAGACAACTTGTTTAATTTTTAGAAATTTGGGATGTATCTTTGTGTCTTAACATAGGATCTATGAGAGGAAATTGAGAATTAGTATCTTGGTCCACTGAGTACACAACACTGCTGAGAAATGCAGTGGGACGTGGAGGCATCTGTGGACTGAGCAATATAGAATCATAGAATGGCCTAGGCTGGAAGGGACCTTAGAGATCATCTAGTCCAACCTCCCTGTTTTGGGCAGGGATGCCATCTCTCGACTGGACCTCGCAACACATGGGGACCCAGCGGGAATTGAACCCGCGACCTCGGTGCTGGTCCTTGTTATTTTCCACTAGGACAAAAAATGAAACTTTTGTGATGTGTATCACACTGCTGCCTTCCACCTTCATTTGCCTGTTTTGCTTACAGATCTGCAGGATGGCTACACTGGTATGTCCTGCCAGAGTGAAAAAAATCTATTGTGTCTGAAAAGATTTGCCTTTCCCAATGAGGAATTAGAATCATAGAATTATAGAATTGTATCAGCTGGAAGAGCCCTAGAAGATCATCAAGTCCAGTTTTTGTCCCAGCCCTATCACAACTTATTAAACAATTCCCCCCAACACAACATCCAGCCGTCTCTTAAACACCTTCAGGGACGGTGACTCAGCCACCTCCCTGAGCAGCCTGTTGCAATCATAGAAT
>NW_009699923.1:1393-16494 GCF_000703405.1 Apaloderma vittatum
AGCCTGTTCCAATGGCTGACAACCCCTTCAGTAAAGAAATTCTTCCTAATATCTAACCTGAACCTCCCCTGGTGCAATTTAAATCCATTTCCCTTCATCCTATCACTCTCCACTAGGGAGAACAGACCAGCTCCAGCCTGTCTACAACCTCTCTTCAGGTAGTTGTAGAGAGCAATGAGGTCTCCCCTCCATCTCCTCTTCTCTAGGCTAAACAGCCTCAGATCCCTCAGCCTTTCCTTATGCAACTTGTGTTCTAAGCCCTTTCGCAGCTTGGCAGCCGCCTCTGTACCCTCTCCAGCACCTCAATGTCCCTCTGGTAGTGAGGGGCCCAAAACTGGAAACTGATTATTTTTCAAAATTAGGACATACTGCAGGATATCTGCTGATTTCATCTTGTTTTGCTCCAGATGTTTTTTCTTAGGCAATGAAAATATTTAGACTGTGACCTTTCTTCTCTCTAGTATTTGTTGGCACTTTTTTTTGATTTTAGTATTCTGATAAAAAAAAGGTCCCCGTGCCTTTGTAGGGAGATGGCAAGTAAAAATAGAAGAGAGTGACAATCTTATTCTCCTTATCTCTAGTGAGCCACTTTGGATCTGGACTAGAGAAAAATGAAATAATTGACATTATAGTCATTCCCTAGGTGAAACGGATAAAGAATAATAAAGCAGCTGTTCTCCTGCCCTGGAAGAGGAATTCAGATCTTCAAATGGCCTCTTACATACTGTTTTAATATACCTTGCTCCTAATAGTGCACATACCACAGCTTGAAACTCTGGAAGAGACTGGAGACTATGTATTAATGAGCCTTTGATAAAACTTCTCACAGAAGTCCTACTATTGGTATCAAAGAGCCAAAATAACATGTCATGGACTATTTAATGGCAGTAGCTCTTCAGTGATTAAGAGAAAATGTTAAATATATTGGGTAGAATCACATCTGATAGGAAGACATCAATAAATCATGCTCATGAAAGTCTTTTTTTTGATAGAGGAATATAATACAGATGTAGAGCCTAAGTGAAATGCCCCTGGAACTGTGATCTCTATCTCCTGTGGCATAATCCATGCCATTGTAGATATCTGAGTGAAGTGTGCTCTTTGCTTCATTTTTCCTGTCTTTTCATCTACAAAGATAAAAAAAGCACTAACTAAAAAGTTCTGTCAATGAGAAATAAAGTGTGCAAGCCCTTGTGCTCTGAGATTCAACTGTATCAGACTGCAAAGTGAACTCATCTTTGGAAATCCAATTTAAATTTAAATTGAGGTCATGTGTTAGTATTTTGATATGCAATAGTAGTATTGTTTTCAACTGGAGTCTACTAATCACTCTGCAAATAGTTAAAACAGGACTTTCCAAATTAAATTGGTCATAAAGGAGAGAAAGATTTTCTGGTTTTTTTTGCCAGCAGAAACAAGTTTGGAACTTAGCTGAATATTCATTCTAGCCCTTTTTTTTTTTATTTTATTTTTGCTATTCTTATTTTTGTAGTTTGCAGGTCACGGCACATGTGAATAAGAAAAGATTCAATTTTGAAATACTCTACGACTGAATCAAAAAAGAGTATTGTATTCGGAGAAGAATATAAACTCCATAAGGCTGTGGTTTATCTTATAAAACTATGTAACAAGCAGATACTTCCATATGAAAATATATTTTCTGTCTTCTCAGATAATTAGTGTTCAATGTATGCACATTTATACATATGAAAAGTTTAGTTTGTATATATATATACACAAAAGCTAATGAAAAGCATGCTAGTCATAACCAGCTGGACAAATATGGCAGGTTATCTCTTTGTATTAAACTTTGCTCCTAGTGTTTTTTTGACTCACTGTTAGCTCAGCTCCTTGTCCAGAAACATCTCATACCAGTAAACAGCAGAGGTTTCACCAGCACAGCAGAAGAGCCTCGGCCATGGTACTTTTCAGAACCTGAAATTAAGAGCCATAGTCTCATTCACTGATTTTTGGCCTGTAGAAAGGACAGCAGAGCCACTGAGTCCTGTGGGGTATCTTCTCTGAGAAGAGCAGAACTTTAAAGATTGGTTCCACTGACTGTACCAGGCTTCGCAGTGGGATGCAGAACAGCTATTCTGGGTCAGACCAGCCTCTACATAAACCAGAAGCTTGTCTCCAATACCGAGATTTTACCCTTGAGATAAGCTCAAAGAAGAGCTACAGAGAACAACACAACTAACATAGCCCACAGCATGTTTTCTTCCAACCTTTCATACTTGGAGGCAGACTGATACCCTAATGGTACAAATCACCTAGCAGACTGGATCCTCTCACAGACTTTGAAGATTTTGGCCTATTTTTTTTAAAGAAGTCATACCTAAGGATATTTCTTTTCATAAAACCACATAAGTATTTTGGCTTGTAAGTTATATTTTTATATGCAGCCTTGTTGACAGTGCTCCCTCCATCCATAAAACAAGCAAAAGCCAACTGGAGGTGTGGAAGCTGTACAGATCTCCAGTTGTGGAAGAGCACGACCTAATCAGCCATGCTAAAGCGGGATTTACTAGCAGAGGAATGGTGTTCATCGTGACAGTCCAGAACACAGATGACCCACTTGCACCTGTCTCCAACCACAGCGCTGTCTGTTACTTGACTCTTGATCGCTGAAACGCCCCGTATATCTTTACTTTTTTTACATAATTTGAACATTCCATCTTTTATATTTTATTAAGTTCTTGCAAGTTTTGAGGCTGCTTCTGAGGACTGACTGTTTTCCCTTTCTTAAAAAAAGGTAGAGCAGAAGCTTTTACTTTGCTGTCTGTAATCTAGACTTTTCTGTGTGTGTGTGTTTGCATGTGTGGTTTGGAATTCATGGAAAACATGAATGTGAAAAAATTCTATTATGGTGTACTCTTATTCCTCATCTTCCTTCAGTAGCAAATATCCTACTCTTTATATGCAAGTTATTCTAGAAATAATTCTTTCCCAGAATTCTGACAGAGAATGCTGACACTCTTGCGTGTTAAGGATAACAATAATCACCTAACAGAGGATTTATCTTCTTAAGTGCACTGAACTAAAGTAAGGCTGAATTGCTTTTTCTGTTTATATTATTTCCTCAATTTTCAAAGAGATTTAAACAAAACAAACACACAAAAATTTTCTTCACTCATAAAAAGAGCTTTCAAATTTCTTGAGGAAAGCAGGAAGTAATTTAATGAAAGTCCATGATGCCCATGATGCCTACATCTGAAGCCTTTGGGACTTCAGATGACTGAAATTCTGATAACTCAAATTGAAAGACAGAGGTCAGATCTTGAGATCTACAGAAGTTAGGAAGGAATTCAGTTGCTAGGAAGTCATATAATTTTACAGTTACTTTATAAAAACCTTTTTGACATGATTTTGAAGAATTCCATATCAAATATTTTCTTGATTTACAGTTATTTCTGTTATAAGCCCTGCTTTTATTGATTTGAAATCATATAAATTGCTTTCTCTCTTGCAAGTGTAAAGTTACTCTGTTTAAATATGTTACTAGCACATCAGACATCATCCCCACAAATGTTTATTCATCCATGTTTGTACATGTGGATCATCCCATAAAAACCCATGGGATAATTCCTGAACATGTAAAGTTTGTCACCTGTTTGAACTTTCTTCAGAAATCTGTTTGCTCTGCCACTTTTTTACACCAGAGGCTAAGGAGAGCACCCTGCTGTCAGCAAATTCAGTGTACATCCAGAATAAATCTCCTAAACCCATTGGAATCCTCTGGGATTTGCACTGGGGTGTACAGGGAATGGCAGCACTCCACTAATGTTTGTGGCAGGAGGAGCCCACAGGCAGGGCTGCAAAGAGCACAGGGAAAGGACAGGAGCAAACACGGGTGGTCAGCTGGGCGGCAGGTCCTTTGCACCTGGTTCGTGCCTCCAGCACAACCCCGGGGGCCGCTCAGGAAGAGAACGGGTAGCAGACCCTGCACACAGCATCTTCCACCTTAGGAAAATACCACAACAGCAAAGCTCCCCGCTAAACTGCATGAAAATAAAACCGTCAATGGACTTGGAACACATTGATGCAAGGTTGGCTTCATATTCTTTCCACACTCGGGCTGTAAAATGACATCAGCAACCAGCTCAGACTTTATAGCTGTACATTTATCAGCATGCCCAGAATGCTCCCCTTTGGCAGTGTAGTCTGGGTGATACAAATAGGGTCCCCCGGGTATGATCTGTCTGGAGCACCCTCCCAGTGATTCAGATTACATTCTGCCACAGAAGAGAGGAAAAATAGGATCATATCCTAAAAATGTCCGCCCTGAGAAAGAGGCTAGCAGACAGTAACAAAGAGAAAAATTTGCAGCGATCTAATATTCCCATTATGTTATGACTATCTGCAGAGCTCTGGCTCTGCAGTCCCTCTCTCTTTCTCTTGCTCTAATCTGTGTGGGCATTTCTGTTATGCCTGTCAGCACAGAGTCTGAATGCCTTCCGAGCAAGAAGAAATGCTACTTCTTTTTTCCCCCCATCAGCAAAATACTGACTTCATCTCAGCTAGCATGGAATCTTCTAAAAACGTCAGTGTGCTGAGAAGGATACCATGGAGATTTTTCATAGATACACCACCTCATTCTCCAGTCTGTTTTCTGTTCTGTTTATACATTGCGTTGGGTCTCTGTGACAATGAGAACAAGCTGATGACTGCAGTATTTATAGGGTATTTATATAAGGAATAGTTCCTTAAGTGTAGCAACAAGGTTAAGTGTGATGTAGCGACTCAAGAAGTGCTTTTGATAAACTGGATAACTCCTCCCAGAAGAGTAACATCTCCTTTATTTACATTGCAAAGGGCACTTAAACATAAAGTGCTTAGTGATAGTACTTGCAGTACGAGGTCTGTCTTCTCTATCATTTTGCCATACACAGTCTTTGTAGAAGGACAGAGACCTACCATAAGCCACAACCTAATCACAAGTCACCGTGTAACTGATGGTTTGGTTGTGGTTTATATGACGTAAAACTCATGAAAAAATGCTCACAGTAAGTTATGCTGTCTCGACAGGGCTTTAATTAAAAGTTTCAACTCAGGCAGCCCCTGTTCTGCTGCTGACCAGGGAAGCAGAGCCCTGTCACCTCCATTCACATTTCAAAATGAATGAACCCAATAACAATGCTTTGTTTGCATTTTAACTGGCTAGAAGGAGAGACGGAGAGGTAACGTGTAAAGGTCCTTACAATTTTAAGAACATTTATTTTTCCTCCATACTTCATATTAGTAATTCAAACTGTCACACAGTATACTTTAAGAATGAGGCAGGAAGGAGCTTGTTCGCTTCGTTGTGTGCTGTGTTTTTTTCCTCTCAGAACAGTCCTTTGAAACCTTATTTGCATTGAAAATACTTATTGAAAAGCTGAGTCTCATGTCAGGGTTCCTATTCTACTCAGAGGATGTAATTTTGCTTTGTAAATTGGTCTCTCATCTTGAATGAGCAAATAAGCATCCTGGTGGATGCCAATTAGATGAACTTTTGTATCCCAAGTAGAACTGCTGAGAGCAATTTTGATGGACTGATTTTGCATTTGAATATGCTTTCAACTGGATATAAAACACATTGTAAAATAAGATTGAGCTCCTCAGAGTTTCTCCAGCGAAAAAGATTCCAGTAATGTTTAGAAGTTTTATTTGGACAGATTCAGAGCAAGACATTTTGATTTGTTTAGTTCCTAAGGCTTTTTTTTTTTCTTTTAACTACCCAAACATCATATCTTAAAAAGTCGGTGTGAAAATATTTCAATTTTGCCAAAAGTAAACATTGAGAGAGGCCCCAGCGGTTTTGTTTGTGTGCTTTTGAGATTTATCGTCAAGGAAAAATCTGGAACACTGATTTCTATCAGAATCAAGTCAAACATTGACATCTCGAAAATCTTTTGAAATGCAACTTCCATTCTCACAGCTCATCTGTAGAGGGATATGCAATGGTTGCTTAAAAATGTTTCCAGCTGCAATAGTCTAAATCAGGACTTTAAAAACATTTTTGATAGACACTGCCTTTGGTAATGGCAGCACTGGGTATAATCACTGACAGGAATAGCACTGATTACTGGTATCAGTCAAAAGCACTTCCAGCTCAGACTGTCTATCATTTAGAGCCAGCTTCCACACCCTTAATGTTTTATGCAGTGCCTCCAGAATGCTTGGGATTCGTACTAGGGTTTGTGGTTACCAAAGTGTGGACTAACGTGGACTTACATGGTGTTAGGTGCATAAAGAAGTGGAAGCTCAAAGTTGCTGACGAATTGCTTGGTGCCCACAATAACACAGGGACCTGGTGGAGATCTGGTGCTCTGTGATTTACATGGGACCAAGGAGGAAGGGGATGCAAGAGGGAGGCCAAGTGGCAGTTGCCAGCACTATCAGCAGATTCTTGGAGCTAAGGAATGTGTTTCGTCTAGTCAGAAGAAAGCAGAAACAAAGGTGGGGGGAATCCCCATCCTGCTCTTCCCAGAAGATAAGGGATGTTTAGTGCATTGTCAGAAGGAAACAGAAATGAACAGATTGACTACAGTCACACCCAACCACTTTACAACAGGGTATAAAGATTACCCCAATTTTTTTCCTGATTTGGAGGGAACAGGGAATGAGAATTCAACACGAGATTGTAGGGACAGATTGACAGGTTTGTCCTTCTCCTCTACACTCTCCCAGAGGGGCCGCCTCTTGTAAGAGTTGCAACTCGGCTGGGCTGAGTGCTATAACCAGGAAATTAAGCTTGTAATCACAATTATATATACTTTCTAAGATCTATAGACATCCTGCAGTAGTATTAGTAGTCTTTTATCACTTGCAATCTAAACGAATCTGTAAATGTTGGATATGAATAAACTGCACTATTTATGCTTTTGTGCATCTAACTGCTTTATTTAACAAAAGCCAACCAGGCTGTTCCAGTAGCAGACCTTATAGAGTGTCTGAATTTTTGTTTGTATACAAGTTGGACTGGATCTATTCTAGTAGCAGATCTTATAGAGTGCTCGAATTTTGCTTTATGTAAAGTTGGACTGGATCTTTTCCAGTAGCAGGCCTTACAGAGTGTCTGAAAAATTGCTCTTTGCAAAGCCGCCTGGACTCACAGCCAGCATGGGAGATAATAGTCACATTAATAATTGACTTCCCCACCCCACACCATAAATACAACACACACGGTTTTCTCATATCTGAAGCTGATATTAAGGGAATTCTAAGCAGGTTCAGGGAAACTATTTTTCAGGAGGAGGTGTTGATCGCTAGTCTTCCACGAGTAGGCAGAATCCATGTGTGCTTTTACAACCTATTCCACTGCATCCTAAACCCCTCAGGCTTCAGTGAAAGCACTTAATTACTTCATCTTGCCTTTGGACAAATGATATACCAGTCTTTTCCTGCAAAAACACTTTTCTCTCAGCTCCATGGAGCTACAGACTGGTGCTCTACTGCTGTAATTCTTGTTCATCTGGACTCACACAAGTAACATCCCATCTTTTTGGAAGCAACTGTCAGGGAGGATGAAAGGTGCTGTGTTTCCTATAAAACCACTTGTGATGTGTTAACTGTGCTTGGATTTAAAAGATCAGATAGAGCAGTGGTGGGTATTGCAGCATAAGGAGAGGCAGTGGTCAGCACTCTGCAGTAAAGGACCACATCAACTGGCTGAACAGAGGTTACATAAGACAACATGCTTCTGCAGTTCCTGAAGTCTAAAACAAAATCCTGTATCAGTGTATACAATCCTGTATTCAGTACAGCATTGTAATCACTAAAGGAAAGGCAGCTCAGTGAACCTATAGAGAATCTGCTGTTCTTTAAAAGTACCAGTGGTAAAAATTACAGTGCTTCACTGAAACAGAGAGAATAAGCAGGAGACATCTCTCTTCCTTCTTTCATCATCAGTCTATCCTATGTCAAGGACATTTTTCTAAGGATTTCCCAGCACAGCTAACCTTATCCCAGTGCTAGACCTGATGAGAGCCCTGGTAAAGACATTTGGCCACTAGTAGTGTTTTATGTAACACTGAGCAGAATAAACATAACTGAATCAGTCACTTAAAATCAGCAACCATAAGCGGAGCTGGAGGACTCATTCTGTGGGAAGTTTTCTTCTTCAAAGATCAGCTAAGGGACTGCTCTGCAACCCAGAGTCTTCCAGCACTGCCTGTCATGTCTCCCACAGGCTCAATTCCTAGCCCCAGCATCCTTTCTCTAAAGGAGTCTGCGAGGGGTGGTGTGTAACGCCAGCTGTGCTGCTTCCACTGCCTCTTACAGCACCTGTGTGCTCTCAGGAGAACTGGGGAGGAAAATACTATGTTTCTTCTAGCTTTTTGCCCTTTCTTCTGAAGGGAGATATTTCTTCAGTCACCACCTTCACAAATTCCCCATGCTCCTGTGCTATGAGCTGTTTCTATGTAGCCAAAATGAGGCTGAATTTATTCAGGTGATGTCTGTCTGGCCACTAAGTCTGTATCATGCTTCTGTGGGCAGCCGATGTAATGACAGGGACCCTCTGAAGGACATGTAAGGGAGCAAGGAGGGAGGACTGTGTCCTCTTGAAGTCTCAAAAACCTACCCGTTTCCAGGAATAAAGATTGCCCTAGCCCTTTCTGTATCCTCCTAGTCACGAGGTCCCACCTCCTCAGACCCATCTCCCACAAACCCTGGCCTGCACTGCTCTGTAAAGAAGAACCACATATTCTTCAGTGTCTTTACTTAAAGATCTGATGCGCACAAAGGCAGGGCTGTGTTTATAATGGCAGCTAGACAAACTCATAAACAATACCTCTCATAACAGCCCAAGTTCATACGAAATCCTAGTCTTCAGTGAGCTGGAGGGTAAACATGAATCTGGGTTGTTCTTTGCAAATGCTGAGGAACAGAGCCTTAAATAGAAAGTTCTACAGCAAATGACGGCTTTGTCTCTTTAAATGCCTGCTCCACAATTTTGGGGGATAAAGTTTGAGTCTTTATTATAGGTTACTAGAAGCACAAGAAACACTTTGCTACAGCTAAGAAAAGCCTTCAAATCATTATGAGTTTAAAGCTTCATGTTGTTCATGCTGCTGGGTTAGCAGCCTCCTAACTGCTGTAATTTTTGTAGCTGCAGAAAATGGTATGCTGCAGTTCAGAATCATTTGAGACAAAACACCTATTGCATACAGATGGAGGAGTTGGGATTTTTTACCCCCAGGAAGGCTCTCTGAAATGGAATATATCAAAAGCAACCCATAAACTTTTCATATTCTCCTATAAATATGCTTGTATGTATGTACACATGCACATTTTGGCACACCACTTCTTTCTGACTTACTTATGTCCAGTGATGGTGCTTCATCTTGTGGACCAAGTGTGCTTTAGCCATTCCTTTTCCAGACAGAGCTAACCTAACATCTTCTAACTAACTTCTATTCAGCCACCCTGCTGAGAGGTCAAAGTTAGAAATACAGTTTCCAGAGATACTTTCTATAATCGGTGCCAAGCCATAGTCACCTTCAGCAAAATTATCCAGGTCAACTTGCCCCTAGGAAATTTAGAAAATGACAAAAAACCCACCCACTCCTCCTCTGATCCAAAAATCTTTCCAGAAGGTTCCAAAGCCTTTGGATTGCTTGTTACATGGTGAAGGAGAAAACACGACTCAGGTAAGAAGGTGTGGGGATAGTGTTGGTGGCCAGCTGCTGTTACTGACCTGGACTCCTCATCAGACAGCACAAGGGGTTACGTGACACATGACTGTACAGTGTTTTGGAAATACGAAATGCAGATTGGATACGGTCCCACTGAAGGCTGCAGGCTTGTCTGGGAGAAACTGAAGGCAAGATCTGCCCTTGTTACAGTGCATGTTTTTTCTCTCATCAAACGCAATTGCCAAAGTGCAGAATGTTTCACTGCAGATCACTTTCCTCAGAGGAAGAAAACGAAGCTAATGAACCTGGGAAAGGAAAATTCAGTGTTAGCGATACAGATTCTCTCCTATTCATGAGGAACCCTCTGTTTCAACCTGCCAGATTGAACAGTCATTATTAATCTCATTTCACAGCACTGATTACATTAACATTATTCTTTCGTATTGTACAATACCATGTAACACCGAAAGCTTGAGCAGGGAGAAGCTGAACAGTGAGGCTAACAAGAGGAATCCATTACTTCACACACTAAAAAAATCTGACCTGTGCCTGCTGCAACTTGGGGAGGAAAGATCCACTTTGTAATAAACTATTCAGAGAGAGGGAGAAAGAGAGAGAGAACAGGCTGAACCTTTTACAAGATGCTAAGTGTGAGTTTTTTCTTGGCTAACATTTTTTCAGTCATGACAGCTCTCGGTTATTCCAGATGAAAGCAGCTTCTTCCCTAGAATGGGCTGCAGCTTTCCTGACTTCTCTCTCTTGGCCTTATGTCTGTCAGAATTTGATATACAAGCTTACACTAAAAAGCATATGTAAGCTTTTTTTTTGGTTATGAAAATATTCTTGCAACAATCTTTAAAGCTGCCACATGTTCCATTGCCTCAGAAGTGTGTTCTCTGTAATACCTTTCTTCAATATTCTCTTTATAAGTACTCAGTGTGAGTCTTTTTTCTTCTTTTGATTGTATATGTAAATTCCATGATATGTTGGTCTCCTCTGTCATTAGGCGAATATTATTTGATTTTAGCATTCAGTTAACATTCAGAAAATGGAAACACTGAGGAACAATGAAAATTTTGGCACTTTTAGTTATTTTCACAAATCCTATGGACTGTTCTTGTTTCTGAATCCATTTACAAAGCAAGTAATGTTTCAGGGCCCAAATCCTATCAAGTGCTGAGTGCTTCCAGCAAAGCGCTCAAGTTCCTTCATGAAGGAACCTAGGCAGTGAGATCTTTTCTTGATATTAGATTCTCCTTCAGAGGGATATCTGTGTTCCCACTTACACTTTTCTGCAGAAAAACCTTCTCTATAGTATTTCCTACTGATCTCACTAAGCTCCTTCTGCAGCATGCTGGCTCTTGCTACCTCACTGACTTTCTGAACTCTTCCCCCTCACTTTGTAGGGAGCTTCACCACATACTCACTGGAGTGAATTTTGCTTCAAGTGCAAGCTGCAGTGCAGAAGCATTTCCTAGCACCCATGTCTGGATGTCCACCTGAGCTACCTGACTATGCTGCAATGAGAGCCATTACCTTATCTTGAGGGCTTGAGAACTGAGAAATTTGAAGACAAAGACAATCTTTGAATATGCTGTACTTAAAAATCAGTGAGTCTGTTTGCATTTTGCTTTCTGCCTCCTACTCCTTCACAATCCATCTGTTGGATCCGTACCAGCAGCCAGAACCACATGACTTGCACTACAGGATGAAATGACTTTAAATGGCAACATGGCACTAGCACAGCATTAACATCTCAGCAGCAGACAATGTGAGATTAATGTCACAATTAGCAAGTGGATGTTTGATATCTTAACCTCAAGGATTCATTGTGCTTGTAAATCTGTAGGGGCTCAGCTGGGTGCCGGGTTGTTACAGATCACAAAGATAACGTAAACAGGCATTTACTGAGGCCTGGTGGAACCAGTAGGGTTCTGTTTGCATGAACAGTCTTTTTAAAGGTGGAAATCTTGTTATAATATAAACACCAAAGTATGTGTATATAAACATTGTTTTATGGCAAAAAAATTAATAAACCTAAATTCAGTAAACAGACGTTAAAAACAACTCCATATTAAATATCGAAAGGGGAGAGCAGCAGCTCCTTCATACTTCTGAGCTCAGAGATAAGTTTAAGCAAACATTGTAGGCGGAATTCCTCACTGTTTCTCTCAACCTGAAGAAAATTGTAAGTGAGTACACAAAATACAGAGGACCTATGCAGACTCTGAGCCGGGAAGACCAAGGTATAATAAGCAGACCTGGTTCTGAGAGGGCTTTCTGGATGCCCCCTGTAAGTTAGTGCCCAGAGGTCTCACTGTGTGCCTAAACCAGAGATAGAACATTTAGACCTTGCAGGGTCCAGCCCTTAATGATGGGGTTACTACTGCTCTCTGCTGGTGCAAAGTCAGACTTAAAGCATTGCTGAACGCAAACCAACTCTGAGAAAACGAATGTTGCTGCCTAAAACTATGCAGAGAATGGGCGTTCCCCATCAGCGGAGATTCTGAGATTTTCAACAGTTTGTTTCTGTTCTTAACAGATGCTGGCAGTTCTTCACAGGTGAAAAAGGAAATAGTTGGGATCTATCAAAATGTTTTGTTTCAACAAAACAAACTGTTTTGTCTGAGTTTTGAAACTTTTCAGCTATAATATGCAAAATTTAAAACATAAAAATCATTTTCAAAAGGGAGAAAATTGGTGTTATTTTGTCAGAAATTGTCCTTCATTTTAATTTCCTTTCCTATGAGCCTGGCCACTTTCACCTTGTTTCTCTAGTTCCTGTTCTTTGAAGTCCCAAAATTTTTATACAAGTATTTTCTCTGCTTCATGTGGCTTTTCAGTGGGAGATTTATTTGGAACTCCAGATTACTTACAGTATGAAAAACACTGTCTGTAAATGAGCTCTAAAGTAAATAATAGTTTGTTCATTCCAAAGAGGAGGTGTAATATATTTTATTAAGATCTATTTAATTTCATGTAAGTGCTACTTATAATGTCTATTTTTTTTCCCCAGTGGAGGAAACCCTGTTTTTAACAACTATTCTCTATTTCAATTCTAAGCACCAAATTGAAGTGCATTAGATTAAACAACAAGACACATTCTTCAACTGGGTTATTATTGATCCCATGTAAAATAAGAACAAGGAAAGAGAGAAGAAAATAAAATTAGATATTGACACACATATATGCATAAAAGTTCGGTGGAAATTCTCAGAGCCAATATATATACACTAACTGCTAATTGCTTCGCTATTACTAATACAATATACAGTGAACATCAGTTTTAAGCAGAACTCCTAAACAAGTTTTATATCGGCTTTCCAATAATAGCAAAATACGGGAGAAAAATGTTATCAGATCAAACTAAGCACAGAGAAAAAATAACCTCGGTAGTACAACATGTCACTGACGTTAAGCAGAACAATTCACTAACTTTTAATTCATGGTGAGCTCTGATCAAAACTCAGTGGCATGATGTGATCCACCTGTAACTATAGTAGGTGTAGCTCACAAACCAACTAAATGCCTGTTTTATAGGGAAAAAAATACACTTAAGAGAGACATTAAGGTTTTCTTTTTACAAATCTCTATTCATAATAGGAATGGACATGACATCCCCTTAAGCTGAAGTTCTTTAGCACGGCTTCTACCAGTGCACACAAAACTATCCCTGATTCTACTATGTTCTCTCCCTTCATAAACCGAACAGACGATCAGTCCATCTCATTCCTCTCTACACACCCGGCTACCACAAAACCAGCCACCAAACAGAGCTGCCAGGTAGCAAAGGGCAGATTTTATCTTTTGAGTAAGATCCCATATGAATGCAACTCCTGGCTGTAAAATTTCATTTTACAGCTTCTTGTTCCGGTATGGACGTGATTTGCACCCATAGGCAAACAAACTCAGTGGTTTTGATCAATGTGTGTTCAGCATGTAAGTGCCCTTAGATCTTAGGTCTCAGATGATCCTTCTGTGTGCTTTTTTTTCAGAATTTATGATTTGTTTTTAATGGGCTGTACCAAGGATAAGAAGCTTTCACAATGATCATCCTCAGAGTCTCACTGTCCTGTGATTTATATGTCATCCCTATGCTTTTAAAATGTTACAGAAAAGGGTTATATTTATGGCAGGTTTTTTACAATGTTACAGAAAGTGATTTTAGGACATGTAATGTATCTTACAGATACACATTATAAGGAGGGTATATTATCTTTTCTGAGTGTCTTGCAACCTTCATTGACACTAATAAGATTTAGAGGTCTCAGTGGATGAAAGAATGGACTACAGGGTCTTAAATTCAGTTTATTAGAATGAGTAGCTGACTCAGAGTTGAGAAGGAGCATGACCTTTCCACATCAGTTGTTTGCTCCTACGGCCAATGTAGAAAAACTCTTTGTAATCCCCAGGGAGAACAATATTCTTTGAGTGTTTCTTGAGTGGCCCTGGTATAGCGGCTCTACAGTACAGCAGTTTCACTTGCTTAAATGGTTCTTTTCACATTCTCAGTAACTGATGTTTTGGCTAAATCAAGGCCCCGGGAAGTGTTTAATTTTTAAAGATAGAGCATTGCAAAAATAAATACATCACAGGATGACTTGTTTACTTCTCTAAGACTTTTGTTTATTGCCACTTCTCAAGTGAAAAAAGGAGAGAAATATTGGAGCAGGTTGCCCAGAAAAGTTGTGGATGCCCCATTCCTGGAAGTGCTCAAGACCACCTTGGTTGAGGCTTTGAGCAACCTAGTCTAGTGGGAGGTGTCCCTGCCCATGGCAGGGCGGTTGGAACTAGACAATCTTCATGGTTCCTTCCAACCTAAACCATTCTATGATTCTATGATTCTTCATGCCACTGGCTGCTTCCTGGGATTAGATGCAGGAAAACAGAAGAATGAATGTGGATGAAGTAAAAGGAAACATTTAGTTAAAAGAGTAAAGACGAAGAAGACCAACAGAAATGTGGGAAAGGGAAATCTAGAATGCATGAAGACATATCTAGTGGTCCATATGCCAGATAAGACCTCATGGATGCTTCACTTGTAACTTCTGAGTTTCAAAAACAGTGAAAGTAGTCAATGTCTAGTCTATTTATGGAAATTGTAGGTATAATAGTATCAGTGTCCTTGCCTCCATAGAAGCCCTCTTAGCAAAGTTTAAGGTTGATGCGTAGTGCTTCATGCCCTTTATGTAACAGAAGGACACACCACCAGTGGAAATTCAGTGCATGAATAGAATAATCACACACAAAATATATCTCATCAATAGTATTATAGTTAAATGTTGTAATAAAAACTCCCTCCTAGTATCTAATTCTTTTTTGCTGGCACTACTTTTACCATTGCTCCTTGACCTTTATCATTGATCCTCGAGCTGCTAATGCTGATGGTTTTTGTCCAAGAGAAGAGGTGAGACAGTAAGTTGTCCTCCTGAGATATCTGCTGGGAGGAGTATGACCTTGACTTCAGTAAAGCATTTGACA
>NW_009699924.1:0-18301 GCF_000703405.1 Apaloderma vittatum
TTCGGGTGAAACTGGGTTTCGTACCTGTCCCCTCAACACCTTTCAAACCGGGAAAAAAAAACAAACCCAAAAGAAATCCCCTTATCGCCTTTTTTTCTTGCCGTCTGCCGAAGGACGAATGCGTTCCCAAGGGGACGCAGAGCAGTGGAGTTCTCTGTTCTTCTTTCTCGAACCAGTGGCTCGATTTAGCTCACCAAAAAACGGGCAGTTGCAGTTTTTACTCGTGGCAGATGGCTGTGCAAACTCAGCTGTGGTGATGGCTGGAGAACCAGAAGGGTTAGGTTAAGATTGTTGAATCGCTTGTGTCTGAGTGGTTAACGAGCAGTTTTCAGTCAAATTATTCCATGTTAGATGAAACTTGTGCAAAATAATTGAATGAGTAACAGAATAATGCAAGAAAACTACTTTTAATAAAGCTGTGTTAGTGGCCCTTTTATGGTGAGGTTACATATAAGTAGATAGGGAGGACGTAATTTTATCAACTTGGGTGGGATAGGCAAGTAGTGAGCTCCTTGGCTAAATTTTGTGTTAGAATTAAAATTCTTGTCTGCAGGTAGTTGTCATGCAGTCTGCCACCCAATGTGTCATTTTCCTTCTTGTCAACAGTAATTTATAGCTCTGCTAAATAAATGTGGGTTTTGTCTTTACTTTCAAAGTGTTGTACGGCACTAAAGTTGTCAGTGCTTGCTTTTTTTTTTTAGAAGAAAGGTGGTTGTGTGGGGCTGTTTTTTGGGGAGGCTTTTTTTTTGTGGCTTTTTAGTAGCTTGTAAGGTAACAAGCTGTAATGTCAGACTGGAGAGAAAGCTATTTCTCAAACGTACCCAAAATAAATCCGAAACTTTTCTAACACTTCTGTTTCTAGAGAAATCTAACCAAAGGATGGTACAGTTACATCTGTTTTTCAGTTTCAGTGTAGCATCTGTAATGAACTGGGGTTTTTTTCTCTGTCTTCATTCAGGTTGCATCAAGCTCTGTTGCCTTAATCTTTAAGTCTTTTCCATTAAGTTAAAAATAGGGAGTGTGTAGTTTAAAATAAAAAGAAAAGATGGAGGGTACTCTAGCAGGCATTATTTTGCGTTTGAGTGTTCAAACAGACCATCTGTTTCCTTAAATTGAGAATATATGGGAAAAAATTGCAAAGGATTCAATGAGATATTTAAATTTCAAGCAGTATTTTATTTTGTGTCAATTTAGTCATAATTCATGGGAAAAAGATCTTTCAGCTCCTTAGGCTTGAAATTTAACATAAATGTTTCACAATGAATAAAAACTCCCCAGCAGAAAAGCTTATAAGAATTCCTTAAAGTGTTTTGGTTTTTTGGTTCGTTTTTTGTTTTGCATAATGTTCCTTCTCCTTGGTGTTTTTGTTTTCATTCTCTACGGAGCAGGCAGTAGGTTGGCCTGGTACAGCGTAACCCACTTAATCCCTTAGAGATGGGCTTTGATCACATAGTTATATTGGGAAGAACATGAATGCACAATGTAGCCTGACCAGTAGAGGCTGCTCTTGCTGAGATTCCCCAGAGGAGAAGGGGAACTAATGCAAGAGAGAAATATGATCACGTTTGAGCGGAAATAATTGCTTGATGATTTCTTGAAAGGGTGGAAGCAGTAACAGAGAAGCAGGTTGCAAGGAGAACGTCAGTTAACTTGGGAATTGTTAGATATGTTGGACCAAGATGAGCAGCACCTAAGGGTGTTCTGAAGTTGGCTGAAGGCAATGGAATATTTAAGTTGGGAGATGCTCAACTATGAGCTGGTAAGAAATGTCAACTCTGATTAAATAAGAATAAATAGTAGTTTGCTTATTCTACTTGAACCTGGGAAACAAGATGAAGAGTGAAGGCCAGATCTCTGCAAGATAAAACTGGCAGAGGTATAAATGTAGGTATTTCTCCTGATGTGTTTTGCTGACTAGATACAAGTTAGAAGTGATTCTGGCAGTTGGTACTGGGATGATTTCGTGACCCAAGGGTTATGCAGACTTAAAGATTCCTTCACATGGAGGCTGCATCTTTCATAGCCCTGAGTCATGCCAGGCAACCATTTTGAACTAGACCCCTAGAACTACATAGGAGTTAAATAACCTTAGAAAGAAACCTCAAAATACAGCTTTTTTGGCATACAAATGAGTGGCAACAACTGTATGTTGGTTCAGTTTGGGTTGCGCTCATCTTACAAATTACTAAGAATAAGCTTGAGTGATGTTCTAGTGTTAGATAAAGCGCGCCTAGGTGGTTTACAACTAGAGGCAATTTTCAGATAACCCGTCATCAAATGATTAAAGCTCTAGCCAGCAGAGAACACAAACTGCCTTTACAGTGCGATGGTGAAATCGTGGATAAAGGAAGGAAGCCCTGAAAGATGATTAGGATCTCAGTAGGTTGAGCCATGTGATTGAAGGGCTTCCAGAGAACTAGGCAGCTGACAAGTGGTCAGATCCTCAACTCTTACGCTGGTGCCCTGCGGAGGGGAAGGTCATTTTTGCAGCTGATTAATGTCCAAGCTTGTAATGCATTCACAAGTACAAAGCGTGCAGCATCTTGGCTTCATACTTCTTCGTTTCGCTTTGAATCAAGAGCAAAATCTTTCAAGGTCAGACATGTTTGCGGCCTCTTTTATACACTAAAAAAACTTTCTTGTGCCACTTCATTGGCCAGGGTGTAAACCAGGACCTTCCAAATACAAGAACAAGGATTGGCTAAGCAGAGAAAAGGGAGAAAATTTGCTTTTGTCCTCTCTTTTCAGATTTGTGGAAGCCTGCAAATCTACTGTAGGTGACAAGTATAAATACTCTGTTGTGATGGAGGCCTGAGAGATCTAAAAACTCTACAAACAGTAAGTCTAAGTGTTGAAAACTACCTAATTCTAGTTTCTGCCCTTTGTGCTGCAGCTTTGATAGTTCTTGGATTTTTCAGACATTTTACAGAGAAGCACTTTATGTAATTTTTTGATGAGCCACTGCAAATAACAAAGCACAGGAAACAACTTTTTTCTATGCTAGCCTGGTAAATGTGCAAATAAAAAAAAGTTACTAATGAGGGAGTAAGTTTACATTATTGTATTGAAAGGCCAGTGGTTTTGTCAGACAAAATACTTGAAGTGTTTGTGTGCCTTTTTGAACTATTGTCTGATACCTATGGCTTAACAAAATAAGAAAATTCTGAATAAGCTTTGAAGCTGAAATTGATACGTTGTTTATGTGTGAATTTGAGGATAGGAAGTTACGAAACAGCCAGTGTTACTGTAGTTAGGGAACTGCTAATTCTGCTTGTCAGTAACTTTTTGAGAGAATTTTTTCTTAAACCTTTAACAAAGATGGCCTCTTCTTTTAACAAGTCTTGTCTGAAAGCATATTAGGCTGTAAATAAATATAATTAGCTGGAACAAACTTGAGTCTGCCTTACCTTGGTTCTTTTATTCTTCTCAAAGTCAAATAGTTGCCCTGGAACAATATTAAAGGACAGTGTACCATGTCTCTATCTTGAAGGAACCCTCTGTGCTTAGTCTTGGTTTCATATAGCAGGTGGGTTCATCAGTGAGCACTGGCTGAAAACAGTGATTGAAATAAATTTTACTGCCTGTTTCCAAGTTAGAAAGTAGGTACAAGTGGGAAAACGGTAGTCTGGAAATTTGAAGCATCTGTTGCATCTGTTTCTTCAAGAATACTGAGTGAAATCAGTGGTGCTGTTGCAACAGGTCCATTTTTTTGGTGTCTTTTGTTAGAAGAGGCAGGACTAAAGGTGAGATTTCATTGCTCTGTGGTGTGTTTTTTGTTTTCTTGGGTTTTATGGTGTGCTGCTGTGTCTGGTATCAGTATGGTGAAAGTGAAACTATAAATTGGTCAAACCACCTCGGTTTGCTTACTAGTTCACGTGTGCTTGCTGATGTAGGTATGATGCAATTACCATCTTGGTGCATAGACATAATTTGAGATCAGCACCTGTCTTCAGCCTTCAGTACTGTGGCATAAGCAGTTCCCCCTTAATCTATTACATTATTTTTATAGGATAGTAAGAAAAGACAAATTCCTAGCCTAATTTTGTGCATTGCTCCCATGGTTTTCTAGACTCTGAGAATCCCCTTTTTCTTTGAGTGTTGTCTCAGTATCTAAGTGTTAAAAGGAGTAGCTGCACTCAAAAAGGGCAGCTATGAAGCTGGCAGTCATGGAATTAAGAAACTCTAGATGGATAGACTGGACAAGGCAGTGGTGTTTCTCAAAGCTTTGAGGGGCTGGAATCAAAGAGTTTGTAATGCATGTTGATTTTGGTTGAGTATTTCTCACATTGCTTAGCATGCCAGGAAATGTTTGGACTGCTAATGCAAATGTTTCAGACTTATAGTTGAGCTCACTGTTTAAAAGGGAGATTTTAGGAGGTGACAATGAAGTTACTATTTGTATTATGGTATGTGATCATGTTAGAAATGGCATTCGGTAGAAACCATTCCCTGATTTTTAACAGGAATATTGAAGTCAGGGGTTTAAGAGCTTAAGTCCTTGTAAGTTGGTGGAGGCATTTCAGAGTTGATTATCAAAATGAGGTGGAGTGGATCTGCTTTTTATTTGCTCGGAGTTTCTTTGGATATTGAAATGATAGAGGAACATCAGGGAAGAATCTTCTCTTTACAGTAGAGTCCTCGGTGTACTAAGTTGAGACTACTCATACTGTGCTGCACAACTAATGTAAGAAATAACCAGACAAATAGTTATCTGTAATTCTGTGGTGTCTTGCAGTTCCTGATGTTCCAGATGCACATTAGAAAAGTAGTTTTTGTTCTTTCAGATGCTGAATGATGATTTAAACTGAACTGTTAAGGTAATAAATCTTGAGAAACATGTATCAGATATTGAGTGTTCCTTCAAAAAACAATGTCTAAACACATATTATACAGATGAGTTCAAAGTATGTAATAGGAGAAATAACATTTAAATCCTTAAGACGCCTGGAGAATTAACGTTTTATTATTTGTTGGAGTACCAAGACTTCATAACTTCTAAAAAAAAAAAAAAAGCAAAAATCAAGCTCTTTAAAATCTGAACTTAAAAATGTATAAGTGGGAAATGCAGCAGCCTACTGGGCTGAAACTGACCATCACCTCTAAATCACATGATCAGTGAGGCTATAGATGAGTCTCTTACTTAGTCAGAAAATCTGTAACTGCTGCTTCCTAAGAAAAATACTTACTAATGCCTTTAAGCATGCTTCTTTGCTGCCTCAGTTCCAGTTTGTACTTATATGACTGAACATATATCCTATTTATTTGGGATTAAAAATTTACAAAAACATCAACTTCTATCTACACATGACAGCTTCTACTGCGGGAGCTGAATGTCCTGAGGAGTGATGGTGCCTGCAACGTCCCATTGAGATAATTCGCTCATCAGTCTTTTGTAGCTGTTGTGTAGAAGGGCTGGTTTGGTTCTAGTTGAAAAGGCACTTTTAATGGTTTGTGGCTGATACATAATTGTCTGCCCAGTGAAAGTATTTTTATGGTCATCAGTCTCCTGGACTTTACTGTAATGGTCCATGTAGTTAAAAATGTGCAGATTAACTTCTTGTGTTCTGGATGCACACAAGTACTAGATACTGTTGACAGAGTTTCCTTACTTATATTTTATTTACAATGTGTTTTCACGGAGAATTTCATGCTAATAATTGAAGTTCTTCAAACTGTAGAAGCTACAGAAACGAGTGCGTAGTACCAGTCAGAACTCTGTTAAGTCAGGCTTTTTTATTCTCATTGTCTTCTAGGGAACTTGTGATTTCAGTAGGACAGAAGAAAATAAATAAAAGTAATTGTAACTTGTTCCTACACTGAAGTGGAAGAACAGAGAAACATTCAGTGCCCTCTTTTCTCATGAATGCATTATTTACTAAGAAAATGCTACTATCTAATGGTGTAGCTCAAATAACTTATTCGTTAACCAACAGTAGGAATTAGGGAGATAAGTGAAGACTCTGGACCATTTTAAATATTTCAGCATGAATGTGAAAATCATGTGCAAGTAGGCTCTTGGCTCTGTTAAGATTTTTCACATACCTCAAAAGGTATGTGTTTGTATCCTGAGCTGAAGCAATTATCTCATAACTCTGCAAAAGATAAATGAACGATCCACTTGTGGCTCTTAAGCAGTTTTTACTTTGTTGTGATAGAAATATTAGATTTGTAAACATTGTTTTTAATAACACAGTGTGAATGGATAAAGTTACTTGCTCTGAACAAATTTTTGGTGGATGCAGGGACTGTTTCTTGTGTTTTCAAATTTCTTTCTACTGAGGCTTCAGCTGTAGATTGCATGTTTATTTGTTAACACAAAGTTGGAAAGTTAAAGACAAAAGAAATTCCTGAAATTTCTCACTTCTAATGTTGGCCTTGGTTCTAAGGCAGCACAGAGTCATATGACTCTCACGCCAGCTTGTATCAGGTATTTATTCCATAACCATACTCTGTGGGTGATGTATATGCCAGTAATGCTAATTACAACTGGCAAGACCGCATTCCTTCCTTCAGAGAAGGAGATGGACTAGGCAACTTATGACCCATTTCCATTTTAAATAGACACTATTTTCAGAGAAGCCTGTCTTGGTTGAATTACTTTGAGCTGGTATAGGAACAGCAGCTTTCCTCATAGAGAAACTTAAGTTTGGGCTCTTTGAAATGAAACTTTACCCAAAAGCAATTCAAGCACTTTATTACTTGTTAGATGTGTTAGATGACACTGCTGTAATGAGGGCAAACCTTCGGCTGGCACAAAACACTAATGAGATAACTACTTTAAAAAACTTCTTTAACACTAAAATCTGCTAGTAAAAGTGCTTACTGGTGCCACTAATTCACTGTCCCTGTGCTGGCAGCCAGGCTCTTCACTAGCACTTCCAGGCTTTTTGACAGCTCTGCCACAAGTTGACACCTACTGTAACTGAACTGTCAGTGTAGAGTTACCCTCAGTAGTTGGTATCTTGCGTAACATTTGGAGCAGCAACAGGGAATTTGCTGTTGTAATAGTATTCCGTTCATCACAGCTGTTCTGCAAGGAATAAATTGTGATATACTGAATGTTTGCGCACCGTTAGCTAGTCACTTGACTTCTAAATTAAAAACACATCTGCGTTTGTTGTGCAGACAACCATGCTCTCTGTGAGTTGATTTAACATTCCTTGTCTGGTTGCAATTTTGGATAAAGCACAGCAGTTATTCCACTGCAACAGATAGTGTCCTGCTTTATTCCTAAAGCGTCCTCTTCACTTTTACATGTTAAAAAATAACTTTGCTAATAAAATATGGCACCAAAATGACTAGTTCAAGGCATGTGCTCCATAAAACTCCTCTCACTCCACCTCCTTCCATGGATCTTTTTCAGTGAACATAAATGAAACATTGCCCTTCTGCACAGACATTGGAGGGTTTGGGGGGTTAGAAGTGTTTTAAGTGGCAGAGCAGTAATTTGTGCTACGTACTGCTTACACGGTCACCCAGTCTGCAGTCTGTCGCAGAGAGAGGTCTTAAACATACAGTATTCTCAAGTGGGTATTCGTACTATGAGTAGAGTACACTTTACCTGTGTAGCATTGTTTTTTTGCTTTTGTACGTGAAATTTGGCGTTGGTTGACTTTCACACTTTCTAAATATTTACGTGTGTAAAATCTTCTGCTCGCAATTCTTTTCTTAATGATTATCTTAATCTTCACAGGTCTAGGAAGCCAGAAGCATCTATTCCCATAACAATGGCAGCAAAATCATCGCTCCTTAAAGTAATACTGCTAGGAGATGGTGGAGTTGGGAAGAGTTCCCTTATGAACAGATACGTCACCAACAAGTTCGACGCGCAGCTGTTTCATACAATAGGTGTGGAATTCTTAAACAAAGAGTTGGAAGTCGATGGACATTTTGTTACAATGCAGATATGGGACACGGCTGGTCAGGAACGCTTTAGGAGCTTGCGGACTCCTTTCTATAGAGGTTCTGACTGTTGCCTGCTAACCTTCAGTGTGGATGACTCTCAAAGCTTCCAAAACTTAAGCAACTGGAAGAAAGAATTCATTTATTATGCAGATGTCAAGGAGCCAGAAAGTTTTCCATTTGTCATACTGGGTAACAAAGTTGATATTGATGAAAGGCAAGTATCTACAGAGGAAGCCCAAGACTGGTGCAGGAATAACGGCAACCATCCCTATTTTGAAACCAGTGCTAAAGATGCAACTAATGTTGCAGCAGCCTTTGAGGAAGCTGTTAGAAGAGTTCTAGCCTCTGAAGATAGATCAGATCACTTTATTCAAACAGATACAGTAAACCTTCATCGGAAACCAAAACCCAGTTCATCTTGTTGTTGACTCAATTATTATTTTTTTTGTCCCAATTACTTTTGACTAGCTTGCTCTATAAAAGAATGGGGAAGGTGTAGTAGATGAAGTAACAAATGGGTTGCACTCTAATATTAAAATTGTAATATTCTGCTGCTTTCTTAGGGGAGCAAAAGGAAAAATTTCCATTCATGAATGACGTGTTACTGAATTAGTGCCACTTTCTGTTTAGGAAGGTGTCACGTAGAAACATTAATATAAGAATGTAATTTGCCAACTTTATTCAAATGATAAATATTTTGAATATAATTAAAACTTGAAAGTTCTAGAAGCACTACTTTGGAGAAACTGTTTTGGAATTCAGGCACAAAGATACTTTTATATGTGTATATTTTTATGAAATCAGCATTCCATTTTTGTTTCATTAGAAGTCAGTTTCTTAAAAATGCTAGATATTAAACTTCAGTCTCACTACATTCCTTTTGCTGTGAGTGGTACTTCATCTTTAATGTGTTTATTATAAGTTAATATAAATTACCTTCAGGTCTTCTCTAATTGCCTAACGTTGCTATAATTTGTGTAGGCTTTTAAGTAGGACATTAATTTTCTACATATTTAATGTCCATTTTCCTTTCATTTACTATTCTAATGCTGTACTAATTTTTCCAGCAGCTTAATGCAAGATACTGATGATTTTTTTATGTTAATACATGTCTGCCTTAAGTCCCACTCTAGCATGTTTCTGATCGATAAGGTAAAAAAATCTGAGTAACCGAAGAATAACCATTTTTAGTTATGAAAAAGGTATGCTTTATTCAGTCAGCTTTAATAGCACTTGAAGGCATCCACGTTACGACAAATCTGTAAGAGAACTTTTAGTAAAAAGCCTTAAAGTTCCAAACTTCTTTTTCCCATTAACCTGAGCTATGAATGTGTTTACCAGTAATCTCTGCACTGTGAAACTAAGGATTGGCAATAGGTAGAGAACTCAGGAAGCTCGTGACTTAGAGTAGATGGTGATAGCTTTCAGCCCTAATACAAGTAAATACATACAGCTAGTGTTTGAGCAGAATTTGATATTTACTTCATTATTTTAGGATATGGACTTAGACATTTAAGACAATGTCTTTTATATTACCATACTCATTACATGGTGATGAACAGAAGCAAAGGCTGTATTTAATGGGCAGTCTTTCTGCAGTAATGTAGATGAAATCACAGAAGGTGTATTTGACGCTCTCCATTGCGGTGAAATGGTAGAATACTTGTATGAAGAATTGCTGAACACTGGCTTTCAGAGTACCCACTCTCCTTGTAACAGCAGACTCAATAGCGCACTATTGCTTCCATGTGTAATCTGACTGCTAATAGGCATGCACTTACACAAGTTGTGGACTTCAGAAGGAACTCTGAAGCCTACAGGACAGGCCGTGTTATTTGCTAAACTACACAGCCTCTGCTTTCTCTATGGAAACTCTTTTGTCCCAACAGGAAAGCCTTTCTTAAGAGTACAGTAACAGCAAGAGTTTTCTCTTAACATATCTGTTCAGTCTGTACCAAGTGTAATTATTTGGAAGTAAAGCTTGCAAAACAAACCCTTCTTGTCACTCTGAATACGCTTTTCTAAATGTATTGTATTCTTGCTTGAACCTGTCCAGGACAACTTTACTCTATAGATCTGCTGTTCCTGCTTAAAATTGACATCTTTTTACCTTTTGTACATTCCAAAGATTAACTTATTCTTACAGTACTGCATATACAGCAACAGAACTGTGTTTTAAGCTTCAGTCACCTAACAACTAAATACAGGTTGAGCTTCTACTTCTGTTATGTTTAATTTGTAGCTAATTAATGAAAAGATCTGTAAAGAAAATGGTACCTAAATTCCTCTTAAGCTGAGAGAGCAAAAAGCATTAAAAATGAAGATTGCTTGTGTTGGGGACTACTAAGCTAGTGACATGAAATTGTTGTAAAACTACAACCTGACTACTTAAAGCTTCCCTTACTGTTCATTTTAGCAGAGGTTAAGGCTGAAACAAACCAGGAGACGGAATTACTGTGACTAGAGTACTACAGGGAGGATTCAAGTCAGATTGCTAAAAGGAAAGGAAGATGAGAGCTGTTCTGGTTTTTCTTGTGCCTAAGCGTCCACCTGTGTTTTCCCATCTGTCCCCTTGCCATGCAACATCACAGTTACAAAGCCTCCGTCCGAGAAGGAGGTTTAATAAAGTGAAGTAAAACTCAGTGCAATAGAAGTGTATTACTTGTGCTCTGGGAGCTGCTGTACCACAACTGTACACTAGTCACAGAAGTGGCTAGTAAAGAGGGTTTTGTATGCTGTTGTAAATAAGACTCTTACCGAAATTCCCATTCGGTCCCCATGTGTTGCCTGATCTAGTCGAGAGGCGGCCCCCCTGGCGGCGGGGAGGCTGGATTAAAATGATCTCTAAAGTCCCTTCCAGCTTAGGCCATTGTATGATTCTGTTTTTCTGTGAAATTATATTGAGGTCAGGATTTGGTCTCAGAGGGAAGACTATCAAGTACTTAAGCAAAAGTTGTCTGACAGGCAGATGCAGATGACAGGTTAAATAAAAATGCTTAAGAACAAACAAGCAGTTCTGTATATTGTTAAAGTTTAATATCTGTCATTCAGTGTGGAGGTTAAGGCAAGCACTTGTGGCTTGTTTCAATTCACTGATTTCAAGTACTAACGTACCTCAAGCATCAGGGGGTCCTCTTAGCAATATTTGAAGTTCTGCAGAGTGACAGAGCATACTACGTAGTATGCATGCAATGTTCCAGATGCCCTTTAAAATGAGGGGCAAAAACCACTGTCATGACAAATGTCTGGGATAGATGAAAGCTATGCATATTAGACAGCAAAATGAGAAGGGGCAGAATAAACTATCTAGAACAGCTAACGGCTTGTTACAGCAAAGTATGTAGATGCTTAGTGTAATGCTGCTGCCAGAACCAGGCTGCTTGCTTTAACAGTTGCTCTGTACCTCAGTTACCTGAAGAGCAACAGAATCTTGCAGAAAGCTGGGTCTATGTTGCGTTGCCAGCCTAAATTTATTACGGCTGGTTCATGTTCTTAGCTTGTACTAATAATGTTCTTCCTTATGCTGGACTTCTGTGCTATTTCCAGTCCCTTTAACTCAACCTTTTTTGTTGCCTTCATTGCATAACACAGGTTATATCCCGCTTTCTCCTACCGCAGTGGATTTGCAGTCTTCTTCCTAAACTTGTGAGATGGAGCATGGACACAGTAGTTGCAAAGAAGGTCTCTCTTTTGCCTTGTCCATTGAGGAACTGTTTGTTGTCTGATGTGTGCTAGAACTGCAGCTATCAGACCTAGAGCAGATTTGTGACCATAGCTGATCAGAAGTTCACTTCACCTGCCACTTCCAGTCAGCAGCCTTTCACCTTATTGTGGAAAGTCACAAAGCAAAGCATGAGCCAGTGTTCCTCTGTACACAGGGAAATCACTGCTGCCAAGCCAAGGGCCTTAACAATTTGGTCATGAGACAAAGTTCCTCACCACAAACTTTGTTAACGATTAACGTAATGACTCGGGCCATAATTCTCCCTTGCCTGTGGCCAGTAACAACCTGTTTTCATAAAGCTTAGATGGACATATGAGACTGACAAATTTCCCATTTACATTTCCTATATTCAGAAGAAAAGGGGAAAGATGTATGGGGGAGGCACGAGAACAGAGACCACTTGGCTAACTGCCTTCCGAAATGAAAGTGTTTTATCTCTGCATTATTCTGTGTAGCTGCCTACTGTGTACTGGCAGAAGAGAAAAAAAAAACACAAAAAGCCACAGTTTCTAAAGTGGTGGAAACTCTTAGCACTAATCCTTCATCTTTGCCAAAACTTTTCTTAATGCTACATATATGATTATTTAACATCAGTATCTCCACAGTGAATCTTAACTGTTAGTATTTTTCCAACTGTTGTGCTACTGGGGAGAAGGCAGAAAACAGCGTAACAGTTCCAACTTAATGGTTCCTGATCATATAAACAACCACTCTTTACCCTCAAGTGTGTTTCTGTTGCTTCCACATATACAGCAAAAAACCACCCAGTTGATTTATGTAAGATTATATGAGATTATCAAAATGTTGTCCAATGTCATTTTCATTACATAAAACTGGAAAGACAAGTATTCCATCTTCACTTGTCACCCCACTAATAAAGGCTGCCTTACTGTGATAGTCCAGTTTTCTCCTAAATCACTTCCAAGTATACCCAAGAGGCATCCATACTGCAATGTTCCATGTTTTATTTAAGGTGAATACTGCAACCTTTATAGCATGTTCTTTTTCTTATGGAATATTTTACAGTGACAGTTCAGCAGTACACATAAATACGAAGAAATTTAAAGCATGTACACATGTGGTCCCTTTAATTATAGACTCTGCAAAATGTGCTTCCTAGATCAGCATGCCACTTCCTTTTAGAAATTACTTTTCTAAAAATGGGTAACAAAGAAAAATGTTCAAGAAGATAGCTTATGCAGATTTGCTGCAAAAAACCGCTAACAGACTACTTAAAAGATTGTGAAACCAAACAAAATATTAGGTACGTGTATGTCAAATGACACATTTAAAAATACAGGTTTGGAATGATGGTAAATTTTGCAAACTGCATTTCACAATGGAACAGTAGCCAGACAGGCCAAATGATGCCCTTCTGAAACCTCAACAAAGAGATTCATAGTTCAAAGATCCTACTCTAAATATATTTCAAAAAAGAAACTTCAGCACTTGCAGAGATAATGGAAAGAGGTGGGCTTAAACATGTAAGTTTAGTTTATTTCATGTGCAAATTAGAATTGAAGTCAAAGCAGACATAGCTGTTAGGACTACTTCATTTCATTGATGCAGCACTGCAGCTAATCATGTATTGCACTAAACATCTAGTAAATTTGAAATTTTAAGCTTTAAAACTTCATGTTGTTTTCTCAAAACTTCCTGAAATACCAAAGATAGAGCTTTGCTGAGATTTTCTTTTTATTGAGTGTTTTGTAATATATACATTAGACATTACAATATAAATACAGACTTGATTTAATATCACAAAGAGTAAGGTTAGTCTGGTTAGTCTGCAGGGTAAGTTCTCCAGGGAAGGACTGCAAGTTGAAAAGTTTACAACAAAATTAACCACATTTCAGTTTGTACCTATTCTGCCCCACAGCATTTTTAAACTTAGTTTTCATATCACATAAAAGGAGACTTGGTTATTCTTTTCTGTATTGGCCAAAAAAAAAAAAAAGCAAGCTGCTTCAGAATCCAATTTGTCGATCTTCAGAATATGAGTATCAAACATGCTGAGGGCTAAACAGAAGAACTACAGTTCAAATAATCAGGGAAGTATAGAAAAAGAACTCACTCAGGAAAGGTATTTATTCAGCTTAAAAGGTGTTTCTTCCCAAGGAACTGTACTTTCCTTTCAAAGGCACTCGATCGAATAGGAGAATTGAGTTCATAAAATGGGTTCATTGCGAACTGAGGAAAGAAGAAAAACGCATCAGTAAGCACGATGCCCAGCGCTGGAAAATCTTATTTCAAATGGCAACTATGTTAGTAGCTTTCATCCTAATTAGTGCCACTTGCTTTCCAGGCCCTTGAATCTCCCCATATGTGTGCACAGCCAGCTCCTCGGAACAAATCCATCACAACACTGGTGGAAATTTCTGGTGGAAATCACCATCATTTGAGGCCCTGCAGGTGGTCCCCTCCCAGTCCGCGCCTGCCAGTGCCCCAGCTCGGGAAGTGCTGCCCGGCGGTGAGAGCACGGGCTGCGTGCGCTTAGCGAGCAGCGCTTCCACCAGGCTTCTGTACAACAGACTTCTGCTTTCATCATGCCATCATGGACACAGTGCTGCCCAAAATCACTGCACTAAAATGAAAAATTCAGAAAACCCACAGTTCATAATAATTTATAAAAATATATTATTTTAATGGAAAAATACCACCTTTATATCAGGTGTTATCAACTCTGGGCAGCATGGCTGCTTCTCCACTGATACAGGTCCCCACAAGAAAATACACTAATACAGGCATGCCCGAGCACATACAGCAAAACACACTTAGAAGTACTGCAGGGAGAATCTTAAGAAATGGGTTCTTACCTTAATATACAAGTCATATACATCATTAAAGAAGTTCTTAATTCCATCTTCTTGCCTTACATCATGAAGCATTATAAATCTCATATGTAAAGCAATTAAGGATCTTTTTCTTACAAATAAAAGAGACAGTTAACATATCTTGTATATACTTAAAATGCTTAGCTGTAGATGAAATAGCAGTGACTCTGCAGGAGGAAGCATTTAAAGAAGTAACTGAAGCAGTGAAATTTAGAAATAATTACCTTCATATAGAAGAATTCCCCTAATTGAAAATAACCACTCTTCTATTCAAGGTTTAAACAATTCTGAAAGAGATGATCTCAGCACCTTTGCTGTATACCCCTGAAGTTAAAATGACATTCAGTTTTGCTTGCCTCCTATAACAAATGTTTTGCAACAAACACTTCTAGGACCACCTGCAGTCTTTATACTGCCCTTTCAAGATGGGTGTGATGGACACCAGGCATGTTAACCCCTGCTTCTCCTCTCTAGCACTATCAAAGCGATGGGAACAGAGAATCACATAAGCTTGCTCGGACCCTCTTGTATCTCTTTCCCCCATGTGATCTCCACATTTCATTAGGCCATTTCAGCTCCTCCAGAAGCAAAAATCCACCTTTCCAATTGGTCCCAGTTTTAAACAACTACTGTGCCTCTCAACTTTCTCCATCCTGAAGCTGCTGACTCTAACAACAATAGTGGTGAAGAGCCAGAGAAATCTGTTCCAAACGCATTTTATCAAACTTGTCCCTTTCTGGCAAAAGGCTTTCCCTATATAAATATAAGGAAAGAGAAGAGGGAAGGATATGTCCAGCTGTGACAAATGCAGAAACAAACCATTCATTAAACTTGTCCACAGTCTTCAGATACATGTTGTTAGAAAGCCACATGTTCTCATCTACGACATCAAGAGCAGCATGGGCAATGAACTGGTTGAGATGGCGATGATCATCCTAACGTATTTCCAGAAGACAGAGGATTAGTAATTCAGTGAAAGGAGTGAAACATAAACCACAATTTCCTCAAGCTGCTAAACAACTAGTGTTCAAGTTACGTAAGGTTACATATACCCTTCTTTTCTGCCATATATATGCCATCCTGTAATTAAATGAAACTAGTACATATTGTCATGATACTTGGTTTCAAGAGAGAAAAAAGGTCATAATAAAATGGTTATCACAAAAATAGTCATGAGAGCAGCAGCAAAACCAATAAAGTATATTTATAGCTTAGTAATGAATTCAAGCATGAATTCTTTTGTTTACCAACAGGTAATCTCCCACTGCAAATTTGTACCACAACAGAGGCCCTGATAAAAGTCTTTTTTCTCTGCTTTGCAAACACCTGTTTTTGTGAAATTTATAGCAATTAAAATTTTTGGGACTATAAGGTCTTTTTCAAATTCGGCAGAAAGTAAACAATAGCTTACAATATGTAAAAGTTGGGGGACAGATGGGGAAAGCATAGAGATATAGAGGACAGATACACTGATAACATTATCACCTAATTTATGGTGGGGTTTTTTTCAGGTTATTTGCCTAGAAACACAGGATTGTTTCATTGCTTTGGGGGGTTTCTTTTTCCTAACAGCCTAGCATAGAAAAATATCCTGCAACCAGTATTACATATATGCTAAAATATAAACTGCCTCTCTTCCTATAATAAACACGAATGACCTTCCTAAGGGTGATCACAGTGTTTGGCAAGAGTTGTTTGGGAAAAAGAGCCATTTACTTTGTATACAAACTAGAACACTGAAGAACATCTGCCAAGAAGAAATACGGGACTAAACCATACAGTAAGCTTCTATTAGACTAGAAACATGTAGTCTTGCACTGGTTCTCATAACATGGGGATGCTATTAATGCCACTCTCAGACAGCTCTCAGCACACTGTTTTTCCCCCCAAGTCAAGTTTGGCTCAGAGCATTAACAACTTTGCAAGTTCCATTAAACCATACTGACAAAGAGACTAAGTCATAAAGTTTTTAAGGGGCAAAAAACTTGTGCTGATTTACGATGTACATTATGCAAACCACTTAGTTCAGGCAGATGCACATCTGTACTGAATTGACTCCTAAAGAGCATGTCTCAGAAGCAATAATTGCCAAAACATATCAGAATCATAAAACATTTGGGGTTGGAAGGGACCTCTAGAGATCATCTAGTCCAACCCCTCACCAGAGAAGGATCACCTAGAGAAGGCTGCACAGTAACGCGTCCAGACAGGTTTTGAAAGTCTCCATAGAAGAAGACTCCACAACCTCTCTGGGCAGCCTGTGCCAGGGCTCTGTCACCCTCATAGTAAACAAGTTTTTCCTCATGTTGACCTGGAACTTCCAATGTTTTAGCTTATACCCATTACTCCTTATCCTATTACTGGGCACCACTGACAAGCGACTGGCCCGTTCCTCTTGACACCCACCTCTCACATATTTATACACATTAGTAAGGTGCCCTTCCAGTCTTCTCTTCTTAAGACTATATCTACTAGTTTTTCTTCAGTGCACATCAAGTTTAGATTCTCTCTTAGGAGAAAATTTAGTACTTCCTATTTAGTACTTCAACTTCAGTCAGAGAAGAAAGTCACGTGAGGCAAGCTATTTCCATTAGCAGAATGCAGAAAATTTTTTTCTACCACCTGACACGTTTTCACACTCAGTAAGTCTAGTCCAACTAGCCTTATTTACGATCTTTTATGGGGCACTAGTTCACAATACAGATGGTACCAAGCTGTTCAAATCAGAGCCAGAATACACCTCCATTTTTTAACACACTCACAGATCTATGCACTTCTATTCTGAAGTTTGTTTTTTTTCCTATGTACTATCATAATGGATAGATTTATTCTTTTCCCCCTGGAAACACTACTTGCTGAGTAGTCTTACATTTCTCACAGTTTCAAACACATATTTATCAATACAAGTTTTAAACATTTCCTACTTAAAAGCAAGTATGATTATTGAGGATGATTAAAAATAAAGTTTTTTCTTTATAGCATAAAAAATAAAGGATTGCATAGAGCTTCCAAATTTGTTCCTTACTTTGCCCTATTACTCTACACAGATGCCTTAAAATAGGGAATGACAGCAAGTGGCATTATTACAAAAGCTCTACACACTATGAGCAATGACAAAGGCATGACTAGTGGATATATGTTCCTGACCATACAGCACTGAATATTTAAGGAAACCGTGTTTTAGGAAGAACTAGCATACGATCTGGCAAAGAATTTTTAAGAGACTCAAGAACTCCAGAGTTCTACTCCCTATGACAAAGTTTCTGTGAAAAAAACCCTGGATACTAGTTTTTAAGAACATGCTGGTCATGCTTCTAATACTCTGTAAAATTATCAAAGAAAACACACCATAATTACATCATAGGAGTATCAGAGGGAAAAAGAAACACACCTTGGACTCTACTTTTCCAGGAGGCAGAAATTCCATTTCAAATATGGGATTGTCATGATGACCAACGATCACAAAGTAGAAACTTCCAGACATTCTTCGGTGTAGTGCTCCTTATAAGAAAACAGACAGGCTTTACTGATGACTCTCTATATAAACTCTTAATCCACCTTAAAAGTGCTCCTAAAGATTAGCCTATTCATATTTACCACAGGCTAAAGATAAACACTTTCTTAGGTACGATTTATATTACAGAAAGGAAAAAAAAAAAAAATCCTTAGAACGTGGAACATCCCCTGGAAGCGAGTCTAGTCGCTACTACCTAAAAATTCTCCACAACTGACTGATGATTTATCCCGAGAGCCCTCTCAGCGACTGGGACGGCAATGGCCTCTCAGGAAGCGATGCGGTGCAGCCGGCTCTGACGGATCTCCTCGCCCCTCTCTGCCC
>NW_009699925.1:0-7489 GCF_000703405.1 Apaloderma vittatum
TCACTAGAATGCACCCAGGTAACTATAGGAATTTATCTGAATATTTACTGTTAGCACATTAGTGGGAAATAAAATATTAATCTAGCCGCTCTTATGGACAGAAGTACAACAGTAATGAGATAAGCATTGTCAGGAAAGGACTGCACTACTGAAGCAACTGGAAGCATCTGACCCTCACTGCGGCTGGATACCTTTCTTCTGCACATGCAGCAGATTTATCACCCTCTTAAACTAACATGTAGAACAAATTCAATCCACTTTGTGGGCGATGCTAGAAAGCTTCAAAGCCTGCTCATTTTGCTTTCTGAGAGAAGACATACGTCTGTTGTGGAAATATTCCCTATGCAAAAGTAGAGATGAGGCTGGGAAGTTTTTCTGTGCAGCTGTATCCTGTTTGGGTTTTGTGGTACATCAGCTTTGTAGCACTAATCTGCATTGTAGGGTAAAGGTTAATGAAATACAGGCTAAGCAGCAATTTTAGCTGTGTTGTGTACTTTCTGAGTACTGGGTTAGTTACTGGTTCTGTGTGTTTCCTTTCCAACTCATAAACCCCCTTCTTTTGAAAGTGTCATCCACTAATTTTATCCTGGATGTAGTCCCTTTTTTAAGAGACAAGGCAGGATTTAACAGCTGATACTCTGAAGCGTTGTCTCACTAAGAGATTTCCTGCACACTGAAATAACTCCCTTTACATTCAAAGAAGAAAATTCACTACACTTTCTTTTCTTTGATGTACCTCTTTGAAATCCAGGATGAAATGTCAAAAAACAGCTCATATTTTATTACCTCTTCCATCCCTTTCTTCACAAGACAATTCTACATAGAGAATGCTCTTTGTTTGGATGACTGTGAAAACAGATAATGTGTCCAAGCTACTGTAGGTTACACAAAAACATCAGAAAAAACTTCTTCACTGTGAGGGTGACAGAGCACTGGAATAGGCTGCCCAGGGAGGTTGTGGAGTCTCCTTCCCTGGAGACTTTCAAAACCCACCTGGGTTCCTGCATGACTTACTCTAGGCGATCCTGCTCTGGCAGGGGAGTTGGACTAGATGATTTTTCAAGGTCCCTTCCAACCCTTAGCATTCTGTGATTCTGTGAGTCTGTGATTCTGTGGTTCTGTGGTTCTGTGATTCTTCTGCTTCTCCTACCTCACTATAAAAAATATAAAGTTATCATCCATTAACATATTAAATGTCTTTGCCGTCTGTCAGCAATCCTAACATATACTTTTCACATTGATTTGTGAGATACTCTAGCCTAGGGAAGGTAATGGTGGTACTCAAATGGTGCATATTTTCTTAGACTAATATTTCTTGTAAAAATAGCCAAGCTTTTGTGTACATGAATCCCTTCTCAGAATTTTTTGATTTTCTACTTTCTGAAAAATCATTATGGATGCAATTATAGTAATGCAGCTAGTGGATGAATCTTTTTTTAATCATACTTGTGCTTTTAAGTATGGCAGAATCCTGGTCTGGAGAGCAGAACAGAAAACAGGCATTGTCATGTTACCATGTGTTTGCTGACTCTCATTTGGCCTAATGCAATTTTTCCCTTAGCCTAGTAAAATGCCAGAGTTAATTAATGTTGATTAATACTGTTCTTCATAAACCTTTAGTGCTGCACAGTTTGATTTTATCTGAGGTATGTCAACTAGTATCATGTGGAGCTTTTTCAGGGAAACAGTATTAGAAAGCATCAGGTAAGTGCTAATGAGCTCAATACACAAGAAAAATTGTTTTCCAATTAGACTTTAGCTTTTGTCATTCTAGTGCCTTTGGTCTCTGGAGTATAGAATGAACTTTCACAAAATACTGGCTTTTTTCTTCATGTATCGGAACTAAAATTGTAATGAAAGACTGTTTGCTTGAATAATAATTTAAAAAATTGCTGGTACCCTTATGCTTTTAGAAGCAGTTTAGCAGTGGTACCACTTCTGCCTTTACCTATTATTTGAACTAATAGACGTTTCTGATTAATTTTCTAGTCATTTGGCAGATGTGAAACCTAGGTACGTAGATCTCTAGGTAGAAAATACCATATGCTAAACTTTAATCATCATCCCTTTCAGGCGTGTTTTCACTACCAAAGCTGCTATATTCCAAGTCTGCAAGAATTAACTGTAGTTGAAAATCCAAACAGCTAAAGCCCATCTGCCTTTGGATTTTGAGGAAAATGAGCAGCCAAAACAGTGTTTTCCTTCTTTCACCAGCAGAGAGGCCACAACTTAAACTGGGTGCAGTAAAAGAAGGACCTCTGTAATGGGCTAGTTTCGCATGGATGGATGTTACTTCGAGACCTTCCCGCTTGTGTGATACTTTGGGAAAAACTTAAACCGATTCTTCTCCAGCATTGTCCCTCCACCTTTAAAACCCTCTCTCCTTATTTTTCCTCAAAGATTAATTTAACCCCATCTTACGATAATGTTGGTGAAAAAAATAGTCATCTTCCACTTATTTAGTATTGCTACATTTATCTTATTGCTGTTCTCTTATTTCAAACTGCTGCATTTTATCTGAGTTACCTGCCTGTTGCATTTTGTCTCTGGCTCTCTGAGCTTTCTGTGGCAACAGGCTGTTGTCTGTGCTATTTATTCTGTCAATACCTCTTCATACATGACTAGGCTTTCTAGCCATCACTGCAATAATAAAAATAATTCAGGATATTATTACTGCTTTTAATAATGAATAATGAATTGAAAGACAGAATCTCATAGCAGACTCCATAAAAAAAAAAAGAAATATAAAGGGCATACAGTCATTTCTATCTTGTACAAAATCAGGAGATTTGGAACTTTCAAGCTCTCACTACAATAGGAATGAATATATTCCAGAGATCTGGTACAGGATACTCTGTACCAACTCTGAAGAAGAGTCTTATGACTGAATGAGAAAAAAAAAATGATGTGAGACTTAAGAACACTGGTGTTTCTTCTGAAGCACCTTGAGTTTCAGATATGTGGGAGGGGTCAGGGAAGAGGGTTCAGAATGCAGCAAGCAGGGAAGGTAACACTGCATCCGTACCCTACAGGAACAAGTGATAACTGCGCCAATGTGAGCCCGCACTTTATATGTCGAATGTCTATATACTCGTTATTTTGTATTTTTAAACCTGTATAGTATCTGACATCTCAAAACAGTTAAAAAGAAACCAAAGTGTCCAAGTTGAGGACAATTTTTAATACCAATGAAGGTATTAAATACCAATGAATGGCCTGTGAGTGACCAATATAATAGATTCTTGTATGGTTTTGGCGTGATCCTTGCACATTAGCTGGACAATTGCTGCACTGTTGAAGAAAAAATCCTTGACTTATTACCATCAGCCTGTTAGATTACAGGAATTAATTTACTGCCCAGTTACTTGGAAACATTGGTGGTACAGGTCAAGAATCAAACAGAAATGTGTAACTGAAGAACTCTCATGACACAGGAATTTTTATCTTCCTCTTCTCTCCTCACCCAAGCTGATTTAGGAATAAGGCTGAATTTCCTCCATACCTCCAGCAGCTACCATGATGGCCATGGCGAGCCCCCATTTCTCTAAAAGATTTTTGCTAATAGTTCCTGAGAAGAGAAAGGATTTGAAAGTGGGTGGGACTAAGTTACACTCTTCAACACAACTTAAGGACTTCCCCTTCTTATGAATTTGTGAAGATACTGATCACATCATGGAGATGAGGAAAAACAGGGGGCAAGAGCTAAAATACCAGTGTTTTTTCCATCTACTGCAGAGGCGTCATTTATAGCAGTGAAATTGGGAGGGACTGTTTCATCGAGTATAGTTGACATAGGGTTATGGGCAGTACTGTGTAAGCTATGGATAACCCTCTTTCATGGGGGCCAGTTAGCTAAGTGGTTTGAGCAGCAGTGCTGGCAACAATGACAACACCGAGGTCGCGGGTTTGATTCCCTCTCAGTCCCCATGTGTTGCCTGGTCTAGTCGAGAGGCGGCAGGGAGGTTGGACTAGGTGATCTCTAAGGTCCCTTCCAGCCTAGGCCATTCTATGATATCTATGCGAAATAAGAGTAACAAGTAAAGAAATCTAACTTTTACCCATAAATACCTAGCATTCTTCAAATCACTTGTGGTGAAGTACCCAGCTAAAAGAAATTTGCTTGAAGCAGAAAAGAAATACATATAGACTAAGCAAAATCCTCCTGAAAGAAACCAAATGAAAAATGTAAGTGACACTGTACAACATAATTAGCTTCCTTGATTTAGACAAGGGAAATCTGGGAAAGATACAAGACTGCACCAGTAAACCAGTCTATGATGGTTTGATAGCACTTAGCATAGGACCTGGGAATCACAAATTTTTGCAGTGTAAAGTTTTGTTCTTCCTCAACAGGAATTAGGAAGAAGTTCTTTACTATGAGGGTGGGGAGACACTGGAATGGGTTGCTCAGAGAAGTTGTGGAAGCCCCTTCCCTGGAAGTGTTCAAGGCCAGGTTGGATGGGACTTTGAGCAACGTGATCTAGTGGGAGGTCTCCCTGCCCATGGCATGGGAGTTGAAAATGGATGATTGTTAAAGTCCCTTCAAACCCAAATCATTCTATGATTCTATAAATTTGAGGTGTCTCTTGCAAAATGCATCCAGGAAGAGTCCTACAGGATATATTTCTTGCTGGTTATACATCTGATTTGATCCATCAAGAGCTGAGTACTGGAGGTGTTCAACCAAGAACATGTTTTCCATTTTCTCCATTCACTGATTCATAACAGAATATTTTAAACTTCCTTTCATGTCAGCTACATAAAGATGTTTTCCAAGTGAATGTTTCAACTTGGGACAAAAATAATGGTAAGAATTAGTTACACTGGATTTCTTCCTTGTACAAAACATTATAAAGCAGATGTTAGCATTACCTTTTCCAGAAAGAATTACACTTAGCATGCTTGAACGATGAATATACCAACTCATTTACTCTAATAGTTGCTATGAGGAAGGAAATGGGAGTAATTATAATGAGACCCTTTGTGAAAGACATTTTGTGGTGATATATAAAACCAGGTTACAATACCACTGTTTCCTTGGGAACTCCTCTTGTCTGACAGAACTGGAAAGGAACAGAGGAAAAAAAAGGGTATCAGAAAATGTATATTAATAACCCTGATGGTGTCAGTACATTTAGATGTCTTAGAGAAGCCACCAAAACAAAGCATCATGTACTTTTGATATATGACTGGAGTGAATTTTCAGCTCCAGATTATACAGTGGAAGAACAATTCCAATGAACAATGTAAAACAGGGATGGGAATCTGTTTTTTCAGAGTATGGTACTGAGTTTGGAACAAAAGCTGAGATGAACAGGAAGGGTAGGTACGTGGAGACGCATATTTCACTACTGAGGGAACTACAAATGAACTCTCCTTAACAATAAATTTCATAAATGATCATAGTGCATGATAATAATTTGTCTTGTTGGTTGATTGTAGATTATTGTTGACACCATTCCTCTGAAGCAGGTAAAGAAGTCTGTGCTCTGAGTATATTTCCATCAGTATGTCACCTGAGTGATGTAAATAACAGTAACAGCATGAGACAATTCTGTGCAGGCTGACAGGAATGTGAACAAATAATGTTTTAATTTAATTGCAGGAAAATGTGAGGAGTGATAGGTGGAACTGATGGGGAGAAAGGAAAGTAGAAACACAGAAAGGTCAAGTTGAACCATTTTTTTCAGTGAGTCACAGGATATCTTCTACTCTGAATCTGCTCTCTCTTTTCAAAGCAAATAGCTAGATAATATATGAGGATTACAGTTCCTGTCCCTGGATTTGTTTGTTTATAGTTACCTGCTGAATGGTACAGGCTTTAGTGGGAACAGTGCAAATACCACGGAGAAAAGAAAGCTCTTGAAATTCTACAATCATGCGAGAGCAGGTATTTGTAATTTGTGGATGAAAAATCCAGACGCATTGAAAGGATTACAGAAGCAGGCACTGTAAATCCAGAAAGTTCAGAGGTAAATATCCATCGGAAAGAAATTCAGATGAATGAAGCAATGCAAAAAAAAAACCTGTAGTGACATCTTGCAACCAAAACTATAGTCAGAATACTGTTAGTGTTTATGGTTGAAACCTGGAATGGAGTATTTTTGAAACAACTCTGTAGCCTGACAGGGTGGAGAGATTGCTTTCAAGTGGTGTATTTCTTTCTAATTTTTCTTAGAAGTGACTGAGTGACTTCTCTTTCCTCACTTCCCTAGGATAAAATGTAGTTTCCCAAAGAGATCAGTCCCATTAAATCTTCCATTCAACATTTATAGATTTATAAGGACTGCACTATCTTTGGTAATCTGATGACATGCAGTTCTACATTTCCTCCTCTTTTTGACTTCGATGCCAGATTTATCTAGTGCCTGGAAGAAACAAGGAACTGGCCGAGAGCCAGCTGGATGGAATCCAGTCTGAAAGATGAAGGTGATGTGGACTGGAAGAGCAGAATGCTTTCAGGACTTGATAAAAATGAATTTAGTTTATTTTACATGCTTAAATATAGTATAATCAGTTTCTATACAACGGGTTATGTGTAATAAAAGAGTCTATTGTACATAATTTTACATCAAGAAATGGTGCAGGCTCCTTTCAGCTAAGGATGCCAGTGACATTTCTTAGACAAAATTAACATTTAATAAATATATGTGTATGATTATAGGTATGGATTACTGTTAAGACTTGCTTTACCACAGCCAGCCTATCACGTCTTTCTGGTGATCTGTTCCTCCAGGATTCATTTTCTCGAAGGAATGGTGTCTTAAGCCCAGTGTCACACGCAGAACTCTTAAGCTACTGGAGCTATATCCTAGAATTTATTCTCTGTGGAAATACTGGTAATGAGGACCAGGATACCTTCAGGAAGATGATTTTTTTCAATCCTTTGCACTTGGCTGTAAGTCAATGTCCGCTAGAAAGAGCACCAACTCCAGGAATGTAAAATCAGTGGTGGAGATTTAGAAATGTCCAAACTAAACTATACCAAACTGGTTTATTATTGCTATATACACTTATGTGGTATCCAACACTGATGCAAAATAGAGGAGTTATACCTCCTAAAGTGGGAGAATAGGAGGTTGAACTGCACAATCTGTAGATAGATTTAAAACCTACAGATCTGGATTGACTTGTTTCTTAAGTGCTCTCAGACAAATTGTTTCCTGTTTATTTGGACTAGATGGCATTTTGAGCATTCTAGGATTCATTTTTTGCCATCAAAATGACTGCTCAGGTGGGGGATGTAGAGGTAGCAGAAGCCTTTTGAGAGGTCTTTTCCACTACCGTGGTGTGGTTTACAGGGTGGGACCACTTCTTTCTCCGGCTTTCTCTCACCAGTGTCACACTCCTGCTCTTCTGGGTTGGAGGAATCTGTCCAGACAGACCTTGGGGCAAATGTCACACCCTGCGCTGCCTGGAGGCCACTCCAGCAGGACGCGATTTAGGCGATGGTGGAGGCGCGGTTCTGCCGGGCGCTGTTCCGGCCCGG
>NW_009699925.1:7521-7722 GCF_000703405.1 Apaloderma vittatum
CCCCCGCGGAGCCGTTCCCCGCCTTGTTGCTCTCCAGTTCTCCTTCCAAACTGCAGACCGCGCCGTCGGGCCTTCGAGGGGACGTGGCTGTGGCGGCCCCGCCGCCCTCCCGGGCCGCTTCCTCCCTTGCTTTTCCCGCTGCCGCCTCCTCCTCCTCCTCCCGGGTGCAGCTGCTCCCCTCCACAGCTCTTTCGCCTCTTG
>NW_009699926.1:0-44170 GCF_000703405.1 Apaloderma vittatum
CTCCTGACCTGCTGGCCACGCTTCTCTTGATCTTCCCAGGGCTGCAGGAGCACACTGCCGGCTCATGTTGAGCTTCTCATCTATCAACACCCCCAAATCCTTCTCTTCAGGGCTACTCTCAACTCACCCTGTGCCCAGTTTGTATTTGTGCCTGAGATTGGCCCAACCCAGGTGAAGAAGCTCGTACTTTGACTTGTTGAACTTCATGCAGTTTGCACTCGCCCATCCAGGCAAATTTTTGTCCATCGGTACTTCAGAGACAGAGCTAAAAAGTACAACTGGGGCACTTCCCCACACACACCCAAACTGAAAAGAGTAACTTCATCAAGACTGAGGTTCACATACCAGATAAACTCTTGAAGTCCAAAATGGAAACTCAGAAGTTTCATCACACATCCTTGGTTTAGAAGCTGCAGAAAAATCCCACAACCACCCTTACCTTCCGATCAGCCTGACCGAATCACGAGACATTTATTTTTCCAATATTCTCCACAAGCACTTGCTTTCCTGACAACAGCTCTTGGCATTCAAAATCATTTTAAAAGAAAACTTCCTCCACATTTAGAGTTCTCTAAACCAATTCGAGCAAATATGTTTTTTTCCAGAACAGCCACTCTAAAGCTCTTGTGGAAAAACAACAGCATATCAGATATCGAGCTTTTAATTGAAAGTGCCATTTGATTCAAATGGGAAAGAGCAACCACCTCCAGAGCAGATTCATATTGACTAAATACCATTATATTTTAGATAAAGTACTGTTATACTTTAGATACTCATTTGGAAAATCGGTATTTTGTGGACAGATATGAAGCATATCTCAGTAAGAAGAAATAAAAGGCTACATAAAGCAAAAATCACGAATGCAGAGTAAGGACAAAAGGCGGCAGACCTGGGAACAAACACCCCATCCCTCGCTCAACCTGCAGGAAAAGTGCACTAGAGCCACGACTCTAGAATTCGCAGTTACAAATGGTGAATAGCTGGACAAAATGCTAAGGAACAGAGCTCAATACTTGGTTCGAGAGCAAATGTATCACACAAAAGCAAGTTGGTTTCGAAAATCAGGTCAGTGAGGTTGGTTTTTTTCTGTGGGTTTTTTTTCTTGGTGGTGGTTTTGGTGTGGGTTTGTGGTGTTGTGGGGTTTTTTTGTGGAGTTCGTGGGATTTCTGTCCTTTTGTCATTGTTTTGGGTTTTGGTTGGGAGAGGGTTTTTGGTGGTTTTTTTTGAGGTTGGGGAAGGTGTGTTGGTTTTTCTTCCCTCCCTTCATTTTTAAACACCACTCATAGAAGACACAGGGTCAGTAGAGCAGAGGGATATTCCCAGCTCCAGCACAAGTCACCTGTGACTGCTGCCAAGTGAACCTGGCTGTCACCTTTCCTGCTGCCACCTGGGGAGGTGCCTTCCAACCATCGAGCACCCATCCACCCACATTTCCTTGCACATTGTCCCCCTGATTCACCACTAATACCCATTTGTGGCTGCTTCTAATCTCTTCTCCTGACAGCTGCATCACACGCTGCGCTGAGTCGTTTTAAGCACTGACTGTATCACACGCATATTTAACCAACTCCATATATAAATATCTCGGGTACCTCCTCCCCTTGTCAAAATACACTATTTAAACGTAAAAAACCAACTGTACCTCCACAGCTTTTGTTTTGACCTCAGATCCCCACATGACTATGCATCATGACAGTGCCTCTAAGAACTGATATTCTGATTATATAAAAGCATGACTGTATTACAAACAAGCCCTGAAAAGCCGCCTGCTGTCACATCAAGACAGAAATGAAAGAAGAGAACTTACCTGCTGGCAAGGAAAGTCTTGAAATATCTGTAACAATAAAAGAAATACATTTAGAAACAGAAGGAAAAATAGCTCTAAAATTGCATCGGCCTAATCGATTTTCTTCAAGGCTGTACTTGTTTAATAAAGCCCATTATCGGAAGCACTTTGCTGGCTGCCGGGCATGCCACATGCAAATCAAAAGCCTTTTCCTTGTCTCACCATGTTCATTAACAAGATTATGTGTTGCCCACCTAACCAGAGGAGAAAGATGATACCGGCAGGCAGTGAGTGTAATTACTACAGCGGAATACAGGTCACTACACACAAATTAAGTGTTACACACAGATTTCACCATTGGCACCCACAGAATTTCAGAGCTCAAAGCGTCCTCTTCGTAAGCAAAGACTAACCCTGACATTAGGGGACGTTTTCTTTATTCTTAAACCTTTGGGGAAAAGGCTTAAAAATGAGTAAGTATGGAATACAAGAACTAAAAAGAGACTGATATTTGGCAACTGAGGCGCATGACACATGGTTGCTGAACAGTTTTACTGTAAATGCCAAGGCTGTCTTGAGCTGCCATCAGTTTTGCAAGAACCACTGAGTCTATATAGATCACACAAAATTATACCCTTGACAGGTATAAATGTGTATACAGTAGATTTTCCCAAATAGGTAATTATATAAACTATAACTTATTGTATTCTTTCTGTCTGCTTTTCATACATCTACTTGTCATCTCAGTACATGTGACCATAACTGGGGCTTGAGGCACCGATCGGAGTTCAGAACAGGAATAAAACCCTCAAAGAACTAGAAAGCAAGAATGGCTCAAAGTCTGCAAGGATGAGGACTGGCAACACACATCAAGGGGTTAACTAAAGCTGAAATAAATATGAGTATGAGGAGAAAGGAACAGGGAACTAGTAAAACAGATGAGTAAGAAACTGAACTGAACCTAAGAAAAGATCTGCAGTTATTTGGCTTAAAGGAGACAGCAGTGTTGAGTAATAAAATTTGTCAGATTGGGTACAAAATCCATGTGGAAACTGGACTTTAACCACAGGTGTAGCAACTGCAACAGATTGCGAGATTATCGGGACAGATGGTCACTGCTTTGTCACCTATTAGAAAAAAAGACAAGGCTTAATAAATTTATTAGCCCTGCTTTCCGCAGCAGATGTTTAACATCACCCTTGCTTTCATTTACGATCTACATCTGCAGCAGGAAAACATGATAAAAGTGGAATATCGAGAAGGGAATTATGCCTGGAATTTAATGGCAGACTACTGAAAACTTTCCTCAGAGCACTGTGGTTCATTTGTGAGACAATGAAGTGGCACCACACAAAACTAAAACAGCAATAGGACACCAAAAAAAAAACAAACAACCCACTCACAAAATATTGCATGCTTTATTCCAATAGAACATAAGACCTTAAAAAAAAACAGTAAGGTACACTTATAAGCTGCTTATCATGCTTATGAACACAGCCATCTGACGGTAGCAAGAAATTCCTTGAGACAGAAGAAACCCAGACATGAAGAAGATGCACAAATCGCAGGAAGGAAAACTCTCCTGCAACAGCTCCTACACCGAATCCCCATCAGCATACATGGAACAGAGCTTCCTCCCTGAATATACTGCAGGGACAATTCCTTTGGAAAGTTAAACTAAATGTTGTGTATTTTTGTTTCTATATATTTAATAATTCTGTGTGCTTTTTTCAGAGTTGCAACAAAATTCCTGCTTGTCACTAGGATATACAATCTGAACAACTGCAGACGCTCAAGTGAAACAACTAAAATTGCAGACTACAAAATACCATATTTAATTTTTCTACGGCAATAGAAACTAATCTCTAGATTCTATTTATAACTACAAATAAAGACCATTGAAAAACACAAGTTACTACCAAAAATTACAAGCTGCAGTAAAGTTTTCTTCTAATATTTGATGCATCAGAAATGTTTCAACACAGCATTTATTACTCTCAAAGCAGACTATTTGGTTAAGGGTGCCTATGCAACAGATTACAAGAAAGCAATGGTAAATATAACCACCAGAAAAACACATTATCATATACTTACAGATAGAGAGAAAGCATTCAGTTATATTCCAGGAACCCAGTCATGCAATTTCAGACACCTCCAGGGAAGACATACACATTTTTAACTTGAAAAAAAAAGATCTGATCGTATTCTGATGTTGGCCCCCAGCACTTGAGCTGCTGTGTCCCCTCTGATCTTTCCCCACGCACGCGCCAGCACTCACGTACACCCCGTTGCGGCACTGGGACCTGCCCAGGCCGGGTATCTACAAGGTGAGCATCAGAAGTCAAACACCGCAATGATTTCTTAAGTCCATGTTCCACTGCAAATAGTTCTGTGAGTGCATCAACCGAGGAGACGCTACACCTCGGGGACAAGCTTCCGGCAGCGACAATTTCTTCTAATACAATTTAGTGCTGGAGAGACTGTTTTCTACAATTCATTGACGCACACTAGATTTCCAAACAAGCGGGACAGAAGAAATTGCAGCTGGAAGGCCACATCACTCTGAAGTTACATTAATGCACTTTGCATTGTTTCCTGTTTTTCACAGATTTTCATTAAGCACAAGGTCCTCTACAGGCTAACGCATATTCATTCTGGTGAACACCAGCCACTACAGAAATACCAACTCATAATAGCATAAATGAAAAAACACTGTCACCATTCTAAAGATAAAAGTAACAATTTCCCTTTTTTGTGTGTGTCTGTGTATCCAGACACCACCCCAGGAAGAGAAACGTTCATCACCTTCACGTGCTTCTATTTAGCTGCAGAGTCACATCAGGAGCTTTGATACTTCTTACCCTTGGGTTTATCCTGTCTCCCCAGCTCGCTCTCATCTTTCCTGCCTTGAAACTTCTTAGCTTTATTCTCCAAATATGGGGTTTTAATTCACATCTAACACTGGATTTCACATCTAACACTGGCAGCATTTTAAACACTTCATTCACTGAGAACTAAACAGAGACTGAACATCTAGGTAGCTACTCTCTTCAGATCACATCTACAAACTTGCCTTTTCTGTTGTGCAAAACCTTTCCCTTTCTGAAGCGCATTACAGCATTCGGATCTCTAGATAGAAGAAAGTCATTCAATGCTGAGATTTGAAGAGAAAAAAGAAAAGTTAGGTTCCTAATCTGGTCTTTGACTATAAGCAGAGACTCGGAGTGTTTGGGGGATCTGTCCTGCGGGCAAGGATTGCCTCACGCCACGGAGCTCTGCCCTGACTTCTCCCGCAGCTCCGTTCCTGAACACTGTCACACAATCCACATTTGCGACAGTAGTACACAAACCAACCTTTCATCTCCTATTTGCTCCAGAGTAGTTCTTAGAGAGCGAAATTAAAAATTAATCCGATTTCATGTACCTCCACCCCTACCTATACCTTCAAGAAATCAGTCATTGCTGCATTTATATTCTTCTACATCTTACCACACTACGGGGTAGGGAGCAAACCGTCAGTCTGAACAGGCGAAAAGAAAAGCAATTTTTGGACCACACCTTTCACAAACTTTTAGATGCCTTGTAAAGGTTAATCAGTTTTCAAGGAAAATTGGTTTTATGACAAATAGATACTGAAGGGAAGCAGCAGATGGCCTCAGGAGGTTTTTCCAACCAAGGTTTCTGTAACACCATACACAGGTAACAATAACAGAACAGGAAAGAAGCTGTAACGACATTGGAGTTACTACAAAAGAAGACAGATCCTCAGCCAAAGAAAACTTGCCAAGTAAACCGATTATCTGTAAGAAGTCACAGAGGAACAGAAAGACTATATTTTAAACACAGAATACTAGTATTGCTCCTACACCCGTCAAGTTGGGTTTTGGCAGTACAGTCCTCAAACAGGCTTTGTGGATCAATACAGTTCAAATAGTTTTTTCTATGATGTACGGATGCCTTGAGTACCAGACATCTCTAGCGCTGTATTAGCTTTTATGAAACGAGGCGTTTTGCACTGCAGCTCCCGCAACTGTTTTCTTGGAAATGGAGCCGCAACTTTAAATCTTCTTTCCAAGACTAACATCTAATCATCGAAACAGGAATATTTTGGGAGCTTCATCTTCCTGCCTCAAGGTACAATGAGAATATGGCTCCACGGACAAGTACAGAGGCTCAGTCTCACCCCCCTCTGCAGCACTGATCTCCTTCCAGAGCTGTGGTAAGCAGCAAACCACAAGAAATTTAATCCTGTTCCTCTGTAGCAGGAACTGACTGACTCTAACTTAAAGAGTATACCCTTGAAATGAATTCAGCTATTCAATTCACGAACCGATCTCTCATTCCAGCAAAGAGCAACGGCTCGTGGCACACGAGGAACCACAGACCAGTCTCCAGGAAGCCGAGCAGCACATGTCATCCACCGACAATCCCTTCAGCTGAACAAAGAATATCAAGCTCAACATAAGGTGCAATTTTCCTATTTATCCACCAGCATCAAAGTCATTTAGGAATACACACACATATTCAGCTTTTAAGCTTTGCGTGACTGATGCTGAAGGACGTTGTCTTACGAGGCTGGATTCAATGGTCAGGAAGTCTCCCCTCCTGTTACAACTTTCTGGCAGGTGAAAAAGACAGCTGGATGTTCCTCTAATCCTTAACAAAGTTGAGATCTCAATCTCGTCTATGTAAAAATATGTAAATTTTTTTTTTAAGAACAAAACAAGTCACCTTTCAAAAAACTGCTTTGTTAAATCACATTTGTTGAGAAACTCAAGGATATATCACCCCTGATCATCTAGTGAAGATGCTCATCCATGATCTGTCAAGCAAAGACCTTGGAGGCACAATGAATTCATTCTGACAGCACATTCACTGAGGAAAAGCTTTTAAAAAGTTCTATAATATGACTGAAAGATTGTGTAAACCACCAGCTAGATTGGTCCATACATGCTTTTTTTGGTCCTTCATCATTAAAAGTGCATCCCTTATTTCTAACCTAAATCTAACCTACTTTTAATTTAGCAATCTGCAGAGCTGAATGTTAACAGCCCTTTATTATATCATTTCCCATTAAGGCACTTTTAAAGATCAAGTCAATAAAATCTTTTTATATTGGCTATGTGGAATGAGGTAGAAGTGGCTCACTATAAAGGCCCATTTTTCTAAATTGTTGATCATTCCTACAAACCTTTAAACACTCAGGCTATTTTTGCTTTTAGGACCTTCCCCGATTTGCAAACAGGTATTACGTGACACAGTATTCATATGTCAATCACAACAGCACTAAAAATATCACTTGCTTCCTTAGACAGAGTTTTTTTTTTCCCCTATTGACATATTTATTGCATTTGCCTCAGGCACAGCAGCAGCTGAACACCCAGCACTAACTGCAAAGTTGTATCTGTTACTGTGGGGAGAGATGGAGTGGGACAATTACAGAACAGGCTTCTCCATTCTCAAAAAAATAAAAGTCAAACCCAAAAACTTTGCAGCATTTTTTGTGCTTTGGCCAGGTCAGAAGAAACAGTCTACAAAACCACATCTCTTTTGTTTCCAACTCCACTTCAGAGAAGATCTACGTTGCGCTGCAGTCCTTTATTAAATATGAATAAATACTTCTTTGCTTCAACTATAAATCTCAGCAGTAATGATTTAATGCTTTCATTTGTGCCTGTCAGAAAGGTTCGCTAGCAAGCAGCCAAGAATGAACCACTATGAGACCCTCCCTGGGAAACACACTCAGCCTATGGTTTGTTTGGTTGGTTTTTTTTAATAAGTCTGTCTGACCAGTTACTAGTTTCAATGCAAACTGCTGCCTCCAAAACACAGAAGCAACAACAACAACAAAAATTAAAGCAAGGAAAAATGAGAGAACCAACTGAAGTCCAGCACAGAACACTACGGGTTTTTTTCAGATGCGTTTGGTTGGTACCAGGCCCATTTTCAGTGTGATCACCACCACATCTGACCTACCTCAAACAGCTCTAAACACGCACGAGCATAAGGTTATTACGGCAGTACAGGCGTCGGCGCCACCTAATTGGTCCTGCACCTCAGGAACATGCTCTGTACCTGACAGCACATTGACAAATCAGTAGCTAATTAACTGCTGCATTCTTCTCATTGCCCCCACTCTTCTGTTTATACTTGCCTTCTGCTTGCCACCCACCACGATTTAAAAATAAGAGCAATATTTAGTCTCTGTAATTTGTAAGATCTACCAAAAGAAAAAAAATAACCATCTTTCAACAGTTTCCAATCACAGTTTCCCCTCTCCCATTGAAACTCCTCCTAAATCACTCTGTTTATGGCTCTTAAATACTAATTTCTTAATTAAAAAAAATCCAAATTCTGATTAAGATGCAGAGAGTGATCCATGTGCATTTTTCTTCATCTCAGCTGAACTCTGCCCCAACGTAAAGGGTAGGCACCTGGAAACTTCAAATCCATTACGTCACACCACTGAGCACGTCCACAAAGTTATCTATCCAGCCACTAAATTTGAGACCAGGCACACCGAACAGTAAGATATTAAATGAAAAGGTTCTGATGGAAGCTACAGTCAAAGAGGTTATTAAGAGCACGAGAAATTACTCAATCATTACTCAGGACAGGTGGGATCAATCTTATTACCCAGAGTTACAGAACATGCAGTATCTAAGCAACTTGGATAAAGAATTTATTCACGATAGCTACACAGGTACTGAGAGGCCTGGGTAGAGAAAAGTCTGGAGTAGTGGCCCCAAGAACTGGTTTTATTCAGCATCACAAACGAGCCAGTGAAATCTTCAAGTCTGGATGTAGCGTTAAGCTCTCAGGGCTACACAAGAACCATGCCAACGGGGAAAAAGAAATCCAGCAGGATCTCACAAAATGAAGTTGCTACAAGACAGTAAATACACTCAAACATACAGATGCGACACAACGCATCCAGGGCAAAAAACGGTCTGAACGGCACCTCCTGAACCACTTAATACTTGCACTTTCTCCAGCTCCAACTGCTGGAGGAAGGGCTGAGTCACTGTTCTCACTGAAATCATCAGCTCAAAGTGCAGCAGCTGACCAAAAAAAGGCAATAAAACATGGCGTGTTGTTGGGAAGGGTACAGAAAACTCGGGACTTAAACATATGACCGTGCAAAATGACGAAGCGCCCACAACTCATGTTCAGTCGTGGTCTCAGGCGCAGCAGGAACGTCAAGTGGAGCTGAATGTCAGAAGCAAGGCAGCTCAAGAGATGGAGGGATGGAGCAGCTGCCAGGTAAGACCAGACTACGAAACCTGGGAGCCCTCAGCTGCGAAGAGATGAGACTCACAGTGAATATGACCCCAGCTTACAACATGAGGGGAAGAAAAAGCGAATAAACACAGCACCACTGCTCATCAAATCCTGCCAGTATGAACAGTAGGAGGCATTTGAGGAAACTACTGGAGATCAGCTTCAAACCAGTGGAAGTGCCTCTCCACAGCTGGAAACAAATTCTTTCGACGTTCTGGTTAGAGAAAGGTGTGGAGACAGACCAAGTCGAAAGGCAGTTGTCACATTCAGAGCCTGCCGACAGGGGAAGGTGACAGGCCTAGTCAGGGAGGTGCTGCCCGGTGTCCCTGACACGACGGCGACGCCACAGAAATCGAGTTTGCACACCTGGCCCTGGGAGTGCGGCACCAACCCAGGCACGCTGCCGGGCGGGAGGATCACGGCGCTCGCCCAGTGAGGCCAGCGGGACTAGGGAAGGGATCGTCCCCCCATACTGGGCACTGGTGAGGCTGCACCTCAAATCCTGTGTTCGATTTTGGGCCCTTCGTGACAAGTCAGACACTGAGGGGCTGGAGAGGGTCCAGAGAAGGGCAACGAAGCTGGTGAAGAAACTCGAGAACAGGTCTGATGAGGAGCAGTCGAGGGAACTGGGGTTGTTCAGCCTGGAGGAAAGGAGGCTGAGAGGAGACCTCATCGCTCCCCACAACCACCTGAAAGGAGGCTGTAGCGAGGTGGGGGTCGGTCTCTTCTCCCAGGTAAGAAGTGACAGGACAAGAGGAAACGGCCTCAAGTTGCACCAGAAAAGATCTAGACTGAACATTAGGAAAAATTCCATTACCAAAAGGGTTGTCAAGCACTGGCACAGGCTGCCCAGGGACATGGTGGAGTCACCATCCCTGGAGATATTTAAAAGACGTGGAGATGTGGTGCTCAGGGACAGGGTTTAGCCGTGAACTTGGAAGTGTCAGGTTTACAGAGGGACTCAATGTTCTTAAAGGTCTTTCCCAATCTAAATGATTCTATAATTCTTGAGCTCTTAAACTCCTCATTATGGCTCTGTGAAGATGTAGGACAGTCGTGAGCTCTAGACATAACCTGTAAGAACACCTACCCAATCAGAAGTGCAGTTTTAAGAACGTCAGCTACATTACAGAAATGTTCTTATCCTTTAATAGCTTAAAATCACAGACGTGTTTAACCCCGAACAAGCACAGGAAACTTTAAACTTGCACAAGATGTTTAAGGAGGGACATCCGTGTGCTAGCAACAGGTCAGATCTATGAGGAATATCTCCAGCACTCTGACCTGTGATCACGTAATCCTGATGGAAATATTTGAACCTGACAATTCAGGCCCTCAGGCAAGCTTAGGGAAAGCTGCAGACACGCACTCTATCCGCGTCTAACCACCCTCCCGTTTGTACTACAGAGCGCTGCTGCTTAAAAGTAATAGCTTTCACCGATTATTCCTTTTTTTTTCTTTTCTAGAAGCTTTGTCTTGACATTGCTTACTATCACTGAATTTCCCTTGTCATTTTCCATGACATGCAGCGTGCCACAAGTCACCCACGTTTTCAAAAGGTGACAGAATTTTATGGTTCCTGTACTGAAATACAAATGAGCACTGCATGCCAGTAAAGCTGTCACGCATTCCAGGTACAACAGGAACTCAGCAAGAGCACGCAGATGTTTCAGAATGAACAACAGATGTTTCTCCAGGTACAGAAATTAACACCAAGAACACAAGCAAGAACAGGAAAAAATCAGGAGAAAGTACTTCAGGCAAAATACTAAAAAAAAAAAAACCTCAAATGGAGCTACATATCCCAGACCACAATGCAAGAAAGCACCGCTTGCTTTAATGTTTTGGGTTTTTTTACGGGGGTTAAGGAGTTTGTTTTATTTTTCAAAGGATAACTAGTTAAAAAAAGATTTAGAGTTACAGACTAGCAATGTAACAAAAAGTCCAAGTTTCTTACTGGAATACTAGAACAGTATTTTGGGTCAGTTTTGTGTTTTTAAAGACAAATCCTTAGAAAGTTGGGAGAGTCATTTCCCTTCATGTTCTACCACTGTAAAATTATGCCATTTCTATGGTTATGGCCCACACAGGGATTCCACTGTTACAGCAGTTTTTCAGAAGCTAGAATTAAAGTTTTTTCATCTGAAGGTACTGAACATTCAAGACGAGCAAAAGAAGACTTAAGACAATCAATGAGCCAGCAAGGAGGGAGAGAAGCAAAATATTTCAAGGACAGCCTTCCAGTAAAGAACACATACAGAGTAGTCAGACAAAAGTTTAGAACACTATCACCTTAAAAAAAAAAAGGGGGGGGGGTGCTCTTACTAGTTAACAACTGCATGCATGAAAACACTAAATTAGTGCATAAAAAAGAAAAAAGTTTTAGTGATCTCAGTGGGATCACCACAAGGCAGTCTAAGTGAGCTTGACAGCAGCTAAAGAAGTTTTGGGGCAGATTTCTGTACAGAACAATAAACAAGATTAAATCTATTTTTGACAAGAACACTGGTGTCTTTCTTACTCTAATAGTGATACTGTGGACAGCGAAAAAATTGGCTGCAGTTGGAACTTGCTCTCCAAGTGAAACATAACATCCTTTTACAACAAATGGACATCTCCATGAGGGTATGGCTTAGGGCATTTGCAGGCAGTCTGAAATCAGTTCTGCACTGAGACACGACAGCTTTGGATCTTAAGAGTGTAAGAAATAACAGAGAACTGAGGACAGCATGCTCAGCGTGAGACATGCTTCCAATAAATTTCCCACCACAGACACAGGGGTAACTCCTGTAACGTAGTCTTGTTGTTTCAGCAAGTCTTACACATTTTACCGGGGACAGATCACAGGGCTTCCAACTCCTGTGTCGTCTGAAGGTAAAACATGCTGCAAAATGTAATTCTGGCGGGGTTGCTTATTGTTTGTTGGTTTTTTTCTGAAGAAAAAGCCAAAAAAGCTTTCAAAAACCTAGATCACAAGGCAATATTGTTTCAAGCACCATCTAGACTGAATAAATGGTTTGTCAAAGAACAGAGCAGACAAAGGGAAGTGAGAATTAGCAAAGAGATAAAAGCAAACACTATTATTTCTGTTGTTTACACAAGCATACAGGATTATTTTTAAGCCACAAAGACATAGAGCCTGCCTCAGGGTCTTAAAGAGGAGTTTAGGGGCAACAGAAACAAAGACAACAAATCAGGAAAGGGCAAGAGGTGTTACAGAGCTATATATTATGCATTCATCTAAACTGACATAATTATCTTTTCTTGCTGTTTCATGATAGCAGCATTTGTGTGAGGTCAGCTCCCTTCCCGCCTGGCCCCCCAAGGCAGATGCACCAGCAGAAACAGAGAAAAATCCTTTCCCTAGCTTCTCTTCGGCTTCTCTGTCCTCTTTTACATAGTTTTCCAGATGGAAGAGAGACGGAGGATGAATTAAGTCGGCAAAGAGAGATGACAAGCAAAGTAGGGAGGAACCACGGGCAGAAAAAACACCAGTAGAAAAACACACACGCATACACCAGGACAAAGAAACCAAAGGACACTACTGACAAAAACTAGATTACAACGGAAAAAACAGGAGGTTGTGGGGGAACAAGGCTACAGACAGAATTTCAGTACGCGACATGAGACAGGTTTTCTTCTCCTAATTGGTTCTGTCACGTAGCCGTCGGAGAGCAGCTCTCAAAAGGCAGCGTCGTTCGTGTAAAAGGAAAACCCCCAACACGTCTGTTCTCCGCAAGAACGTGATCAAACAAGAGACCCAGTCGGCTTGACAGAACGCAACACCGCGCCGCTTCCATATTCCGTTCGCGGCGACTTCCAACCGCGGCCGCTCCTCACCTCAGCAAAGCAAGCAAGTCGCAGAGTTGGTTTTAATGCAGCAGCACAAGAAGTGTGGTGCGTGTGATTAATGGATTCTCATATGCACAGACACGCTGAAAAACTTCCGCTTGGCATCATTAAGATTCTATCGGTCCTCAACTGCAATTTAAGGTAGTACTTTTCGCCTTAATCTGCCGCTCCATTTAATCAATTTAATGCACAGTAAAAACTTAATTTGACAAAATTGAAAATGTTGTTTCTCACCGCCTCTGGCATGAAACAGATTAAGACCACCAGAAATACTTACAGAAAGATTTAAGATTCATTACACGTTGGGTAGCTGATAAATACTAGATATGCTATAAACTCTATAGTCTGCAGACTCAATAGTGTGTCTAGAAGCTGTGGCTTTTAGTTAACAACGCAATTACATCCCCAGCAACTACCCCAAGCTGTGTGTCCTGCACGAGCCACAATTTTTTAAGTCAATATTATTTCATACAACACTACCTCCACAGAAAACCAGGAGAAAGAACAAGGGATGGCAAACACAACTCTCAGCTTATATACACTTTAAATCTCCTGTGTAAGGTTCCTGACCAAAACCAGGTTCGATAAATGCACAGGTGGAAACAGAAAACTTTTGAGGTCCTGGTCCGTGCTGTCTCACGCAACAAACAGCTTACGGCCCTACCCAAAATCCATCAACGTTCGATTTAAACTCTTCAGATTAGCCACAGAAGGACCGAAAGCCGATGACACAAAGCTGCCACGTAAGAACATCTGGAGGTCCACACAACCATTTGAAGCTAAAAGTTCACCCGTGTTACAGGAGACACATCTACGGGTCAGCCCTGCCCAGCGCCCCGGAGCTGGAGGTCCCCGATCAGTCCCGGCGCGAGGCCGGAGCTGGTTCTCCAAGCAGCAGGTTTTCCCCTCCCAGCACCAAGGCACGACGGCAGGATTTGGGCCGTGAAACCAACACTTCTGCCTTCAGGGCTGTCAAACCAATTTTCCTCACAACTAACTAAGGAGCCAATTTTCAAGGCAGCAGCGGGCAAAGGAACGCTGAGAGAGCGCTGCTCATAAAACATGCTCATTGTCTTAGCTAAAAATCACTTAGTATCTCTGACTTGTCTTATATTGATAAGTATTTAAATATTACAGCATATTACAAGCCTATTTAAAACGGTTTTTAAGTCTATCATGATTTTGTATCTAGACATGACTTAGAACAAAAGTATTTTTCCACCCCAGAATCATCTGCTATTAAAAAGTCTCAACTTTACTATTTCTGCTGCTAACCTAAAGAAACTCTGTAGTTTTCAGCCGGAAAGTAAAATTATTTCAGTAACAGCTTTTTCCATTGATGCAAGAAGATCACATACACTTGTAAAATTACATCTTACTTGAACTTGATTTGTTTATATATAAAATGCAATCCTGACGGCGAATACAGATGCTGCTGCTGTATAACGATTCCTTACCAGCCAGTCAAGCTAGCTGCAGTGGCAGAAAAAAAAGAAAACAGTGAAGCAGTCCTTTAAGAATAAAAAAGGGCCACAAAGATTCCAATCATACAGGCATATTTGGTACAGCCCTGCGTAGGTTGGACTCAGGGAATAAATATTTTCTGCACAAAGGCAAGAATTCAAGACCACAAAGGAGTGTTCAGAAGAAATGTGTGCTTCGGCCTCAGCAATGAGTGCTAGGAGGCAGCAAAATTTAAAATCTTTCATACCACAATATAATTTGTAGGAAAGTACAATAATAATAAAGCCTAAACCAAGAAAAATGTTCTTAAGCTTTTTAAATTCTGCACAGATACTGTTACTCCACCCTTCCATGTGCCTGAAAACCCAATGCCCACTCACCTCTTCTGTTAGTTCAAACTAGGATAAATTATCTGAGGACTTTAAAAAAGCTTTTCCTTTTCCAAATATTCATTGGGCATGGAAGGAAGGAAAGGCAAGGGAAAAAAAAAAAAAAAGAAAAAAAGCATCTATCCAGTCTTCTCTACTCCTGGTCCAACCTGGATAAAGTCAAATGCCACCCCATCAAACAAGAGGGAGAACAAAGAATGGAACTTGGTCACGGCGATGATCTAGAACTGAACTGACAGTTGTTTCACGCACCTTCAACCTCAGTAACATGAAAAAGCTGAACGTTTTTTAACTGCTCTATGATCTAGTTTTGAATTTATCATGTATGAGGCGTGAGGTATTCCAGCACACTAAATTATGAAGAATACGCTCTAACAATATCTCCCATAGTCTGCCGAAAACATACACAATGATTATTAAAAACATAAATCAAAATACTGAAGCAACACTGAGTTCATCACAATCTTTATTTTTTTTCCAAACTGCCCGTGAAGTTATCCTAAAACTCACTCTCAACGAAATCACTCAAGTTCAAGCTTGAAGCATAATGAGAAAGAAAATGGCTTCAGATCCAAAAGTAAAATCTTCATAATAATTCCTGGAAATTTAAATAAGATACTCACTTTCAAGGCAGGCTGTTCAAGAGCTAATCAGGTTCTGAATGGACGTGAACTTAAATTTGCGCGAAAACGCTGAAGTCACTCAGGCACAAAATCATCCAGCCATTGCCGATACCCCACGAGGATGTGGGGATTTCAGGAGCTTCTGAACACACACATCTTTGCTGATACGCAGAAAGAGATCAAATTAAAGAACTGTAATGGGTACTTATTCCAGCATCAGCTCTGGTTCAGTTAATATATATTGCATCAATCTGCAAACTAAGCATTTGTGACAGTACAAAGGCATTTCAGGCCGCATATGCTAACAACATGTCACAGAACCGGAGCTGAAATAATTTCTCATTTGTATTTGTCTGCTGCAGCCCCACACAAAAAGAAATAACTGCACAAGTTCTTAATAACAGGATACTGAAAGCTCAGAACAAACTCAAAAGAACCAAAGAATTCTTTTCTGCCTAAATGACAGGGGTGTTAACCCTGCTGCCACATAAACACAATTTAAAGAAGTCTATTTATCTCCCTTCTGCCCATTTCTGAATCACAGAGCAGCAATAAAAGTCATGAGGCCAGAAGGAAACCTATGGAGCGCATCCCTAGGAGAAAACCACAGGAATCCTCCAGAAGAATTTGGGGTAAACAGGGCAACTCTGACCTGCAGAAGGCAAACCAGTAACTTTTAGTGCTGCTAGAGTACGTCTGCCAGCAGCCTAAAGCACTCTGCAGTAACCCAGCAAGGATGGAATCGGGGAATCGGAGAAGGGTTTGGGTCAGAACCTTTGGGACGGTTACAGATCACCGAGTCCAACTTTTCACTAGATCAGGTTGCTCCAGGCCCCGCACCAGCCTGACCTTGAACACTTCCAGCAGTGAAGAATCCACCACTTCTCTGGCCAATCTGTCGCAATGTCTCACAATCTTGCTCCTAAAAAAATTCACTCTTAAACCGAGAGAGGGTAGATTGGAGATATAAACCACTGCCCTTCGTCCTGTCACCACACGCTGTGGTACAAGGTTTCTCTTGCCTTTCGGATAAGCCCCCTTTCAACTCTGGAAGGTCGCACCAAGGTCTTTCTGGAGCCTTCTCTTCTCCTGGCTGAACAACCTCAGCTCTCTCAGCCTTTCCTCACAGGAGAGGCGCTCCAGTCCTCTGAGCATTTTTGTGGCCTCCTCTAGAGTTGCTCCAACAGGTCCAGATCCTTCCTGTGTTGGGGGCCCCAGAACGGCAGGGGGGGTCTCACCGGAGCAGAGCAGAGGGGCAGAATCCCCTCCCTCGCCCTGCTGGCCCCGCTGCTGTGCACGCAGCCCGAGAGAGCACTGGCTTCCTGGGCTGCGAGCGCACATCATATAAAAGCATTATCTTTCAGAGCACACTCTCACTATATTTTTTTTTTTCATAGCACAATTATATGTCTCCCTAACCAATTTAGAGGCGGGAAAAAAAATATACTACAAGAATTTCTCCACAGCTGTAGCTGGAAATCTCTGGTACTGCTCTTCAAGCACAGTCCTAAAGCTTTCCCCTCCCGAGAGTTCTTCAAACTTGGAACTCTGGAAGAAGATTAATTCCTTCTACTATTCCACTTAACTATACAAATCTTATCCCCTTACTGGTGTCTTTTTAAGTTTTCAGACTTATTACCTCCACAGCTGTAAAGATTCTAAAGATTACTTCTCTTTTTACAGTGCAAACGAAAACTGAAAGCAAGGCCAGAAAGCTCCCAAATTTAAAAAGCAAGAATAAGATGCAAATCAGTGGTACAGCACGATGTTTAATAGGATATTCAAGATCACAAGACTGATTTGTACAATTCCACCTTCTTAAAATCCTTAAGTATATCGCTTTGAGATACCAAATTAAATAAGAACCAAGAACCTTTTCTGAAGGTGTTAATAAAGCATTATTTCCCCCACACTCAACACCATCACAGTATTTAGAACACCTCTGAGCAAGGAGAAAGCCCAGTCACCACCAGTGTGGCCCCTCTACCCCCCCATGCACCTGTACACGAACAAATATTTTATGAAACTCATCTGATCTGCCATGACCTGCCTCCTGAGAGTCATTCTGCCTAAGCCCCAAGCTTCAATTCCACCTCCTTGCTACCACTCGGCAAGAAGCATCATGGTGCTCTGGATGGTTCCAGTTCCAGCTGTACCAATTTGGGGGACACCACGTGTGTACGCTCGCGTGGGCAGCCTCGACTCAGCGGCTCCGTTCAGCTGTGGGTCTTGGCTGGGTTTTGAAGCTTCTGCCTCTGCTGAGCTTGGCAGGAACCAATTTCTGGCCAAAAAGGACAGGAGAGAGGGTAAGAGAGATGGTACACAGCACAAGTCCAGTTATTTTTAGCCGGCTGAACACGAGCCAGCAGTGTGCCCAGGTGGCCAAGAAGGCCAACGGCATCCTGGCTTGTACCAGGAACGGTGTGGCCAGCAGGAGCAGGGAGGTGACTGTGCCCCTGTGCTCGGCACTGCTGAGGCTGCACCTCGAGCCCTGGGTGCAGGGCTGGGCTCCCCAGCACAGGAAGGAGGACGTCGAGGTGCTGGAGAAGGCAAAGAGAAGGGCAACCAGAATGATCAGGGGATGAGAGGGTAAGTCTTATGTAGAGAGGCTGAGGGAGCTGGGGCTGTTCAGCCTGGAGAAGAGGAGGCTGAAGGGAGACCTTATCACCCTCTGCAACTCCCTGAAAGGCAGCTGTGGTGAGACGGGTGTTGGCCTCTTCTCCCTCGTGAATAGTGACAGGACAAGAGGGAATGGGTTCAAGTTGAGCCAGGGGAAGTTTAGATTGGCTATTAGGAGAAACTTCTTCACCAAAAGGGTGGTGAAGCGTTGGAATGGGTTGCCGAGGGAGGTGGTGGAGTCACCATCCCTGGAGGTGTTTAAAAACCGGCTGGATGTGGCACTTGAGGAGATGGTTTAGTGTGAGGGTGGTGTAGGGCTGTAGGTTGGACTTGATGATCTTAAAGGTCCTTTCCAACCGTGGTGTTTCTATGATTCTGTGATTTAGCAGAGCAAGGTGATGACAACCCCCACTGTCATTAAGATGACCACAGCGAGAGGGGAAGCGTGGTGTCGGAGGTGGTGACTTGTAATGGTTTCATCCTGCCCAAGGGAGTTTCTATGGAGGGAAGAAGGACATCACATCATCTGGTCCAAACCACCTCCTACAGCCAACATATTTATTTATTCTATGATATGATATCATATCATATCATAGAATGGAAGGGACCTTAGAGGTCATTTTAATCCAGCCTCCCTGCCACCAGGGACACCACCTCTTGACTAGATCAGGCAACACATGGGGACCGAACGGGAATCGAACCCACGACCTTAGCGTTGTTAGCGCTATGCTCTACTGACTGAGCTAACCGGCCCCCAACATACACACACTGATAGCCCAACAACGGGCCACTGCAACACACTAGTTAAAACTCATTTAGGTCACCTCATAAAAAGCGATAAGAAAAAAAAAAGAAAGATTTCAGATTTTTTCCACATATTTTACTAACGAAGGCATCCTCACATCTGTCTGTAGGCATTACGCAATGTCAACGCGCTTGGCAGCTACACACAGTTCTCAACTTAAAAGTCCAGAAACTAATCAGACACTGTGTGAAAAATCCTGCAGCGCAGTTCTGAGGCTGTGCAGGCAGCAGTCACCTGCCATCACTGGTCCTGAGGCCTCTTTTCGAAGCCCTCCCCAAACCTTTACTGACGTGTGCTACATCCAGAACATGTATTTCTGACAAGTCTGAAGAAAAATACTATTTTGTTTGACTTTTTAAGTTAATACTAAGAGAATGTAAACTTCCAACTCCTCCATATCCTTCCCCGAAATACAAAAATATCAAACCAGGCTGAGGAATTAAGGATTTCACCTCTACTTAGGCTTCCAAGATGTAGTCGCAGCAGGACTCACCATCTCAAATCCGAATACTAAAGCCACTCAAAACTCAAACATGTTGCTTTTGCAGTTGCAGTAAGTCAAGATAGTATTTTTGTCACAAAACCACCCTTCTGTGCAGGCCATTGATGGACACCTTGTCTCCTCATAAACTGCTGGTTGATGAAGTCAACCTACTGCATCTGATGCCTGAAGGCCAACACGAGTCTCCCTCCCGACATCAGCTTTTCCAAGGACATCTCAAAGACAAAAGAACAAACAAGGAAGCCTCCAGCTCTACCTGAGTTAAGTCAATCTCACTGTCTTACATTAACTTTTATCAGCTCATCGACATCAGTCAGAGACGAGACTTCCAGGTACTAACCAGCTCTTCAAATGCAGAATTCAACCACTGCTCTCTATGAAACAGAGTTCCTGGCAGGCTTTTAAATTTCAAACTAAGACTCAAGACGTGGCGTATCTTCCCAGCACCCTTTAAAGACAGGTATGATACTCAGATGAAAGGCAATCTCAGTCAATGTAACATTGACTGAGAACCAAACAAACACGTGCTCAAATGCTTTCAAGCAGCAGAAAATATTAAAAATTACTCACACGGTCTCATAAAACAACCATGAAAACTTAATTTTCAGTTGCAAAATCCTCTCATTCAAGAAAACTGTGACATGTCTAAGTTGTGCAAAAAAGGTAGTAGAAACCTATGGTGGGAACAGTCATGGACTAGATCACAGTCCTGATTAGCAGCTAAATACTGACATTTGTGACTGAAAGCTCCAGAAAATTGAGGCCTGACTTTTGGGGGTTTTGGGAAACAGAACGCCATGAGATGGGCAGTGTGAATAATAAAGAGCGTTGAATTTCCAACTATTTTACATGCAAATAACACAATTTTCCCATTAGAAAACTTGTTAGCAACATCTTATTTCTTATTTTTTTCTGCCCTTATTTTCTCTTCATATCTGCAAGCATTTAAAAGAATAACTTGCACAGCAAACTAGCCAGTCTCTAGTTCATGAAATCAGTTAAATATGTGAACCGCATGTGTAAAACACACATAATTTATAATGCAGACGCCTTGCTTTCAGAACCACCATGTGTTAAAGTGTGGAGCTGGAGATCAGTTAGCCACAACTAAGAGGTGCCTAAAAATCAGCAATGCACAAATCAATATTTAATTTGTAGTCAGCATAGGAGTTAAAAATGGAACAGAAGTTATCTACAAAGCGTATATATTATAAACCACAAAATAAAAAATAGTAATGAGCCATACCAACAGCCTCAGCAGTTATATACTACAGATATTTTCATTTTTTTTTTAATATTCCCGCTTTCAAATATTTGAGAACAATTACCCCATTCAAGTTACAAACAGTATGTATGTACCATTATTTGCATAATCCAAAAATCCCAAACAAAATTTTTTTCCACATATTTCTCTTTCTGCGACCAGGATAAAGTAGGCCCAGAGAGGTTTACTTGTCCTTGGGCTGCTCGCGTCCTTAAGAGCTTCCCTCCTTCACAGATCGAGACATGCTGTTGTTTCAAAACACATTTTAGTTAATTTAAAAAATGCAAGAGAATAGGAAAATAAGAAAACGCAAAGTTATCAGGATTTTCTCAACAGACTGCATATGAGCTCAGTTAGTCCCCAGAACAGCTATACAGAAAATACAGATGCTTAAGGGATGGAAACCAATATTAACTGAAACGTGCCAGTTTGCAGAAATTCTGTATTACCGCCACTTAAGAGGACTGAGAAAAATAATAGTTCTATAATCCCCAAAAGCAACAAGTCTTTTGTTCGGCTTCCATAGTCTTTTGTAATTAAATCTAACTTCATAGAATGGTTTGGGTTGGAAGGGCCCTCAGAGATCATCTCGTTCCAGCTCCCCTGCCATGGGCAGGGACACCTCCCACCAGACCAGGCTGCTCCAAGTCTCATCCCACCTGGCCCTGAATGAGCCTCCACCGCCTCTGGGCAACCTGGGCCAGTCTTTCACCACCTTCACAATGAAGAGCTTCTTCCAAATGCCTAATCCAAATCTCCCCTGCTCCACTTCAAAACCATCACCCCTTGTCCTATTGCTACAGACCCTCTTCTATTGGAGCCACAAATTCCAGACGCGAGGCCAAGCTTTTCAAATGCTCACAGGTTCCCGCTAATTTCTCTTGAAAAATTATTTTGAAGAAAGGGGGGAAGAAAGAAGTTCATGCTGAAGTAACAAATTTAAAGTGAACTCCATTCCAGTCTCCCAAATGCCATAGAAAATACTTTTTCCTGATAAAAATATTTTACAGTTCAGATGCAAATTTAGGCATTAAATATTTTCCTTAAGAAGCCAGGTGAGAAACTTTGAATGAAGAAGGGATTATGTAGTCTTGCACTTAGAAGAGAGGAACCTTCTGACTGAATGCAACCCTTCCTCCTCACCTTGCTACTTCCACACTTCGATTCTTAAGAATTCGGGGAGGCACAATGTGGGACAGAAAAGCATTAGACCCTAAAAGAATAATTAACTCTGTATTTGTGCATTTTGGCTCATTTTTAAATTTTACAGTCCCCTCAATACAGCCATCACAAATTTTCTTTGCATGAGGAAAACGTCAAGTGGGAGGAGTTTTAGTCAGAAAAGCTAAAACAGCATCTTCTGACCCACATTACTCATGCTGCTTGTACACAATTAGCACAGCGATGGCGGCAGCGTTCCGTGCACGTTTTTGTGCTGTCATCACTATGGATACAGCAACCATCAGTATATTAAGCAATGTAATTTACTAGTTTCCTTCTGTCAATCCTGGTCCTTTCCATGGGAAGAGCTGCATTCATGCTCTATCACTAAGCGTTTGTTACCGAAAGCCACATCAAAAACATTATTAGTATTGTATTAGTACAAATATATCCTGTGCTCAGGAATTCCAGCTATAAAAGAGGGATCGACACAAAGCCCCTAACACATGCAAAAAGGAGGTGCAACTTAACATCCTGTTCACTGGGTTGTTTTTCCAAACCAAAAATTATGATGCAGAGGCTTCTAAGGCAAATTATTTGTGGTAATAATAAGAGTCCGACTCAGGTTTATGCGTAAGGTGATTTGTGCGAGTTATTATGTATTAAAAGCAGAGGAGGACAATATGAATTGTTCTGCTTAAAATATATATCACGCAATACAGCTCTCACTCCCAGGATTATTACTGCTAGGAAAACACCTCAAAAAGACTTCCAGAAACAGAGGAAAGTTAAAATAAACCGAGTATTACACTATGAGAAAAAGCCTACTGTTCCTTTTGGACCTTGTTTTTGTAGAGAACATTTAGAATAAAGGAACAGGCTGACAGGGAAAACTTCCCAATTACAGCTGCCCCAATTCCTTTGAATCATAGAATGTCTTCCGCTGGAAGGACCTTAGAGATCATCTAATCCAACCCCCTGCCATGGGCAGGGACGTTGCTCAACTAGACCAGGTTGCTCAAGGCCTCATCCAACCTGGCCTTGAACACCTCCAGGGAGGGGGCAGCAACAACTTCTCTGGGCAATTTATTCCAGACTCTTGCCACTCTCAGACTGAAGAATTTCTTCCTAAGATCCAATCTAAACCTATTCTTCTTCAGTTTAAATCTCTTTCCCCTTGTCCTATCAGTGGACACTCTTGTAAAAAGTCCCTCCCCAGCCTTCCTGTAGGTTCCCTTCAGATATTGGAAGGCAGCTATTAGGTCCCCCCGAAGTCTTCTCTTTTCCAGACTGAACAATCCCAGCTCCCACAGCCTGTCCTCACAGCAGAGGTGCTCCAGCCCCTGGGTCATCTTTGTGGCCTCCTCTGGACTTGTTCCAACAGATCTATGTCCCTCTTATGGTGGGGACACCAGAACTGGACGCCGATTTTGAGGTGGGGTCTATCAGCGGGGAGTAAAGGGGGAGAATCCCCTCTCCTGCCCTGCTGGCCACACTCTTCTGGATGCATCCCAGGACAGTGTCGGCCTTCTGGGCTGCATAAGCATCAGCTGGCTCAGGCTGAGCCTGAACTCCTACTACAATTCTGCCAAGCTTATATCACCCTATCCCAAAAGTTAAACCAAGTAGACTGAACTCAAAAGAGGGACAGGACAACACAACAACTTGCTCACAAGACATACAAAAATAACCCAGAATGCCAAACTTGGAGTCCCATAGACAACCGTGACATTTTAAGTGCCCTTTTCCTTTCCACTTTCTAAATACTATCTCAAACAAGAGATTCTTTTTTTTTTCCCGTAATGGGGATCCTGGTTAGCAACTTAAAGACTGCACCTTCTACTCCACAGCTGGGAGTGAGCTGTGTTACAAGAAACCTTCCGTGTGTTGTTAAAGTGCAGGATTTCAGCAGTACCTGGAATAGCTATTAGTAACTTCTGCCGGGTGATCAAGGCTCCCTTTTGGTACAGAGCATTATATCTCATTTAATACATTCATCTATGGGTGCAGTTACAGGTTCTTATTGCTTTCTCATGTCCCCTTCATCCTCCTCAAGCAGGAAACAGAGTCCACATTGCATTCATCCAGAATCTTGCCCAGGAAATTCAAGTTGCCTGCTTTACTTCTTGCCACAGGAAAATAAATAAATAATAAGGAAAAAAAAGTACCAATTTAGAGCTACCAGTGAGAAACCCACAGAAGAAATCACATCACTTCTGATAGTCATCTACTCTACACCCAAGATAGCAACATGTGTGGAGAGTACACAATATAATCAACATAAACCACTATTTCTGCCAATTCCTGCTACTGTAAATGGATTTAATGAAATTCAAGCACATGAAAACACAACACTATTTCCAAAACTTAATAGCTGCTGAAGAAACTGGCATCTAAAGAATTCTGATGCACCAGGAAGGTTTATGCAACTCAAGGTCCCAAAGAAACAAGAACGAGCAAACCAAATTATCTACAGGCATCTAGACATAAAGCGGAGTCAAGCCCGTTTGAAAGGATTTATATCAGTTGTTCACATATAACTGGCACTGTGGCTTAAAAGTACATGAGAAAAGATATCACATAAGAGAGTTCTAACACTGTATTGTAGGATTGTCCATCAGCTTTACAACTAGGTAAGAACAGCCAACCTTGCATATACAAAATGAGATTCCTAGCAAGACAATAATATCGCAAAAAATCTGGAGGTTTTAGTGAATCAGAAGTGAACAAGAACTATTGAGACCACTGAAAGGGAAAAATAAATAAGAAGCTAATATGATGTCAGGACTTGTGAACAAGTGGCACCAAACATAATGGAGACAAGTAATCTTCTCACAGTAAGCTTCTCACAATGCTGATAAAAGCTAAGCTAGAATATCAGGTCTCTATCTGTGATTCTGCGATTTCCCTTGCTATGGCACACACAAACCAACCTCGGCAACCCCTTCTCTTCAAGTTTTCTTTTTATGAGCAGGAAAGTAACAGACTTCTCAAGACGCAAGGCTGATGTGGAGTTGATCCACTGAGTGTCTGAAAACTGGACACAGTGGAAAAATTAAGAAGTCTACCACCTAGCAGAGAGGAACACAGTCATTATTTTGTAGAAGAACAGTCTTGGTGAACAATTCAGAATACCCTGTTGCTTTTAGAAACTTCCCTAGGCCAGTGTTGTGCATTTCCTGCAGCAAACAGAATGCACATCTTAGCCATTAACCAAAATACAGGGTCAAAGGCCGATTATACGTTACCAGTGAGCAAGTAAAGTGTTCTGCTAGACACAGAGCTACAGCAAACTCTACTGCAAATACAGTCCTGCACTCCCCAAAGCTCTAAGACTAATTTTAGAGAAGTGATAAATACACTAGTGGGATGGGATGGAATAGAATAGCCATAGTGAAACAGTTCATTTTGCTTTTTAGATCAGTAAAATGGGTGGCACTCACCTTTATTATGACTATAAAGAACTTGCCACCATAATAGCTTAAAAAAAACCCAACAAACCACAAACCGACAAAAAAAAACCACACGTACAGGCATGCTTGACTTCAGATAGAAGAACTGTTCTTCTCAATTTGAACATGTCGGCATAGTTGCACAAATTTGAGCAGGTATGTGTCTGCAGGGCTGGGATGAGGAAATAAAGTAAGCTGCCCCAAGAAAGAATGTATTCTGTGACAAGATCTCAACATTTCAAAGCTGAAACAATTCTGCAACGCACAAGCTTGCACCCTGATGTATCAGGAGAAGCTGCATGGATAGTTAATCAAATCAATCATTCGGAAATCTGCAATTTAAACAGTCTGGAGGGTAGCTGCAGCACTTCATGGCTACTCCTGGCACCATCAGAACATACTCTTACAGAGCCATCAAGGATGTTTACAAAGGAGTACGAGGTACAGAGCTAAAGTTTGGTTTCTGCGCTGCCTTTCCCTTCTCACATTTCTCAGAAGGGCTAGCAACCCAAACCAACAATTTGTTTTGGTATACAGGTGACTTTCGGCACCTCTAGGGGGAACATCGAAACCCTACCTCATCCTGCCTCAGTAACGTATTCCAAAGCTAATCTAAACAAAGCAGGGTCTCATTAAACCCCACCGAGGGATGAGACAATTAAGGAGAATATCACAAGTGTTGAACTTCACTTTCCCCAGCCCACTTCTATGTAAAAGACAACAGTTACTCTGGGGAACAACAGCTACGCTGAGCAAAGGCCAGGAAGGCATTGGCACCACAACACTGTTCGCGTTCGGCATGTTCAAGTTCATCGATTTTAAAATTCTGGCGATGCTTGCCAATACCAGCAGAGCACAGAGCCCTTTGCAGCAAGAACGCGGCCAGAGAGAAGAGCGAGTTCGGCACAGAACCATCGGTGAACTCACACACGAGCGGGAGCCCAGCCTGTTCGGAAGAGGTTGAAGTTTGCCATAACCTTGGTGGAAAAGTAAATCTTTCTCTAATGCCCCAAAAGTGCAGAACAGTAAGCCAGAGAGCAAGCCCAGCAAAATTCCACTTCCAGAAGCCAGGAGGAGCTATAAGCACACAGGTGTTATTGGCAAGAAACCAGATATATTAATTACCTTGATAATTGAGAAGAGAGTGGTTATTCTTTACAGATTTAAGTGCAAACCAAAATATTTTGAAACAGATTTTGTATCAAGAAGGGAAAAGCCCTGAATGTACTAAAAACAAGATTTCAACCACAACATCCAAAATATACAGATATCATGGATTTTAATGATTCCATTAGGAAAGCATTTAACGTAAGAGATAAAAAACCACATTGATTTATTGATCTATCATACTATTTTTTAAACGAGTGCTATGCTGGATACATCAAGGTTGCTGATCAAATACTAGTTTTAATTTCAACTGAAATAAAATCTTGAGGTTGGAACGACTCTGATGTCACTTGCAGGAGGGCTACAATCAGAAGAACATGTTTTGGAAGCTGCTGCTTAGGTGGAAGTGCTAGCACCATCTACTGTCAACGGCTGCCCGGCGTCTTTGAAAACACACAAATCAAGAAAAAAAATGAACAACTACATATGCTTTTGCTTCCAGAACCCCTGCACCAATTCAGTGCATAAAGACTGACCTGAGGAGTAAGTCACAATTACAAAGCCAAACAGAACTGTTGCTCATAATCCCCCACTATTGATACTCATCTTCCGCATTCACTAATAAATAATCAGAGTAAATAAGCAGCACCAGGAAGAATAATACTCCAGGAGCTGAAACAACTGTCACCTACACATTCCAGGTTTCTGGCAATATTAGCACATTCATCTAGTCAAGTTTTCTGCAATCACCATGCTTTTCTCTTTCATGGACCTGAGGGGTTAAATATAGAATTGCCAAGTACTTTCAGACACTATTCAAATCAGTAAGAGATCTGCTCTAAGTGCAAATTTCAAGTGTTGCAACCAAGGGGAAAAAAAATGTCATGTCGGAGCAGTGACCTAAAATTGAAACCTCTGAGCCTAAGCTGTGCGACTGTGTCCAGCACAGACACTAACACCACTGCAGGATCAATGGGTAAAGCCAGCACTACCCCGGAAAACTTAACAGGAAAAAAAATCCAGCCTATAAGAGAAAGGCTTGAAGAGTGCAGAATAGAAAAGTATATTTTTGGTACCAAACGAAGTAGTGGTTCTGTGGAATCAGGTATGTGATCGCATAGTGAAAATATCACCACATAAGAGCTGAAATTCTTTGCAATATGAATACAAGGATTACAATAACAGTTTATAAATGAGCTGGCTAAGGAAGAGATTCAGTGCATTTCTCTGTCATTTCCACTGGAACTGTATCATTCCAGTATTTGCATATATAACACCACTTTCAAACAGCAGTACTAATCTCTTCCTCGTACGAAATCCCCAGCCAGAAACAAAAATGCAGATACTTGAATGTAAATCTGACAAGTCAGAAGCACTTGCAATTTGCATTCAAGACCTTTTGCTCTTTCTTACTTGCCATTCCATTTCACAGCCTTGTTACTCACCGGGCTGCCTTTCTATGAAGTCTTATCTAGGACAGTACTGTGAGATATTTACCTAACAAACACAAAAATACTCAGTTGTCATGGCTTTACTAGGATATGACTCACTTCAGCCTTCCCAAGCCGCGTATCCCAAAGAACAAACGGCTTCAGTTCATAAACCATGCAAGTGTGCTTTTTTGCCTGTGACGTCACGACAGTCACTGCTGTTCCTTTTAAAAGGTCAAACAAAATAAAGCATAAAAAACACTCTTTGAAATCATAGGTCTGATTTGTAGGCCTTTATATATGATAAACTGAAGACAGAGAGAAGCATGTTTTGCCCCTCCTACTCCTCCTCGTTTTTCTGGATTTCCCACACTATTTGTTTTCCATGTTCAGACACTATTTTTTAAATGTCTGAGTTTCCATCTGAATCATAATTCAGAATTAGGACGATACAACAAATGTTGGTCTTAAGTAATAAAAATACCAGTAGTGGTGCTTCTCATTCCAGCTGAAGTACCTCCAGCTCAAGTAACAAAACTGAATACTCTTGGTTTCTAAACCACTCAAGTTACTCCTTAGAGTGGTGAAAGTAGATAGAATTCCTTGGGAAAAAATGAATTGCCTAATACAAAGTAACATCATCCCATACCAGAAAAGCTACTGGAGAAATTAGGATGCAGAAGCAATTGGTCACCACGAACTTGGAAATGGAAGTTTAAGAAAGGCTGACTAACATTCAGACCATTCACAAAGTAAGACGCTAAGCAAAAATGCTACCAGAGACATCACCCCTGGAAATTTAGATAGTGAGGGTATGCTAAGTGACCCTCTGAAAGCAAAAATATGGAGAGATCCTGGAGAGGCAGCGCTCTGAAGCTGAACTGCAAGACAGTCTGAGATCCTGTCAAGGACCTAGTCCACAAGAAACATCTCCATTGCTCTCAAGTGCACTACAGGCCAGGCAGGGAGAACGTTAGTGTAATCTAAAACGAGTCAAAGGGAAGTTTTAAATATGGCATCAGCAAGTCAGGTGCAAAAGTGAAGTAGCAGGAGATGAATTTTGTTACCTGCCAAAGCCTACAGATAGGAAAAAATAATAATACAAAAAGGCTCCCAAACCACCAACCACAGAGAAGGCTGTGGAAAAACACACCAAAAAAACCCAAAACACAAACCAGAAGGGAAGAAAAAAAAAAATAATCCAACATTTTAGCCACACTCAAACATAACGATACTCCAAATATCCATATGTCAGCAGCAATAAAAGCCTAAATCACAAATATCAAGTTCAAGGAACAGAAGTGAAGTTTGTAAATACAACCATTCACCCTGGGAGAAGGGGGTATGACAAAGAATTAAAAAAAAACCAGGAGACCAGAAGTAGATTCCTGTAATACAAAGAATACAGTCGTCACCTGACTTCTCTACTCATGCTTACAGCTAAATCCCTTCAGACTAGGCCAAGTGCCCCTACAGTGAAGATTTTGCTTACAATGAACTTTTATGTACTACAGAAAAGCAGAAAGTGAGAATAGAAAATCACCAACACTTCACACGTCTGTCTAGTCAGACAATTTCCAGCTCCATAGTTTTGGTAGGTGAGAAAACACCTTACAAATTCCTCCCATGCAGTATAAATTACTCGCTGCACAGGTCTACCCACCTCTGTACCCCTCAGGCTGAGTGGAAGGGCCAGAAATAGGACGTCAGAGAAAAGTTCTAGGAGGCTCAGGGGAAAAGACAAACCAAGAAACTCTGCTTTAACACCTACTGTTTAGAAATGAGGATTTTCAACAATAATTACAAGGAAAGAACAAAAAAAAAAATCTCAGCTTTAACCATTTTACCCAAAATAAAATCCTGCGTGGAAGTGAAATCAGTTCCACATACCTTAAGTAGACTTTCCAGCTCTCAGCAGCAGGTGCTCAACACAGGATGAAACATGAAATCTGAAATGAACATTTACAATTGGTAAGAATATTTTCTTGATCTAATGTCAAAGCAGTCAAATATCCGACAAACTTAAACAGAAAATAATTTTTATTATGGAGACAAGATAACCTTCCAAAGGAACGAGCTGCAGTACACACCTACAAATGCACATTACTTAGCTGGAAGACCTTAGGAAAAAAAAAATCACCAAAAAATCCAACAAGAAAACCCCAACTAAAACCACAAGAAAAGTGTTTAGAAGTAAAAGCCAAGGGCTTATATTTGAACTTAAAATAGATACCTTATACAAAGCAAGTTGCCAGAAAACCTGTAGGTCCCCTGAAAATAACCCAAAAATGTTGAAAGCTATACGGTTTTGGTATTTTGAATGAGCAGGCAAGTTAAAGGAGGATTCTGTAGTGACCCTTGAATACAGCTGCCATACATTTAATGACAACAACAATTCAGTGAGTACTGAAAATCCCTGATGAGTGATTCAAAACATTAGCAGCATCCAGATCTAGAATTAGAAGGAGTGCTTCCCTGGAAAAAAAAAAAACAACATTAAAAAAGAAATGTGTGGGAGGAACTAATGAAAAGCATTTATTTCCTCAGGGTATGTGCATCACAGGCCAGCCAAGCCAGTTTTTAGCTGAAAAAACAAATACAGACAGATACAGCTCAACACACGCACACAAAATACACTGTCCAGAAAGAGCTGTGGGTTTTTTCCTTAAAGGAAACGATCGATCCAAAAGAACGTGAGTAATCTACAGAGTTGGTTTTGCTCTTTTGCCTCCTGAACAAATACATGCTATAGGGACAAAGGCAGCACCAGCAGACAGTCTGAGCTTAAATACTAAGCCCTTACAAATAATTTTTAATAACTGTTTATTAACGGTTATATTAATAACTTTTATATTAATAAACCAACCATTTTGTTAAAATAAACCTTTATTCACCTTAGCTATATAAAGTTTTCCCCACACAGAAAAGCCACCAAAAGATTTTCACAAGAGAATCCAATAACATGAAGTACCGCTAAAATGTTAAAAGAAATCATACAGAGCTTTTTAAGTGTTCATCTAAGCTGTGATAAATGCACAAAGAAAACTAAAATACTTGAATGTCTACATGAAAGCCACAGAGATGAGCCACAGACCCTCACCTGAAACACACACCCATACCACCGGGAACTGCTTTTACGGTGGCATGTTAAAGGAATGACACTGCCTTGAAATTCTAATTTTAAAGCTACCCCAGAATCTGTTAAGTCAGCTGTCCCATCATTTCCACCAGACCAAGTGGGAAACAACAGCTTTCCCAGGAATCCCACCTGTTCTATGGAATTAGTCACGATTTGGGACAACTTGGGAAAACACCAAAGATTAACACAATGGGAATAACATCACGACAAGTCCTTTACAAAAAGGGAAGCTGCTTCCGAGACTGCTCCTCAGACCGGGAAGCCTGTGTGGTTACTGATTGAATTCGTTTTCTGACTTGGCAAAAGCTACTTTTAATTTCCAAGGCTGACAGTAACGACCTTGCCCCTCTCTGGGAAGTTACGTCAACAGCGCCCTAAAGCATTTGTTAAAGTAATTGTGTGTGTAATACTGCAGCACTTTGTGTGACGTCAAAAACGCACCAAACCCCAATCAGAGAAAAAGAACATTCCTGTAATTGCTTAGGCATCGATAACGCAAACATTTATGAGCACGTGAGATTTTCCACACAAGTAATCCCACTGATAGTCAATAGAACTACTCATGTGTGTAAAATTGAGCGCGGGGAGGCACGCTGCTGGGGTTGGACGGCGGACACAGAGAAAGGGCCTCTCTTGCGGAAGTTGGCTCCGAAGAGAGTAAAACACTCTCGGAGATGATCCAAGCACAGCATCATTTCATCTCCCGTCCGCTGACAGCCAGTTCCAGCCTAAACCCTCCCCAAGGTTTGTTCTCAGAGTTCACCCACTGGTTTACTTCAGTCATCAATTCCTGGGGAAGCAAGCAGTGACAAGAACTCTCCCAAGCTCAACTCAAGTTTGAGCAGTTGTAACACTTCTTAAACCATCAAGCAGTCTCATTGTAACAGGGATAAATGCTGAAATCTTCTCAAGCGGCCAAAAGGAGATTAAAGGTGTAAAGGAGTTTGGGTTAAGCAGAGTATTGTGCTTTTATGTCATGTTTTCCGGAAAAAAAAAAAAAAAATCTATGTATCTTGCAAAATTACAAAATTGTTTCTTTAAAGTAAAACTACTCAATCTGCACTGAAAAGGAAAAAAAAAAAAAAGGAAACAGGAATTTTTCATAGCTGTTGAAATTTCACTACCTTTTTCCACAAGGAAAATGTTTTCCGTAAACTGACAATCTTAAATTTTTCTGGTGGAAAAATATTCCTTTTGAGATTTTTTTCAACTGGCTGTATGTCACCCATTTGGTCTAGTTTCATCTGTTTCCTTGTCTTACTCAGTTTTATCTACCACTCTGTCTTACTTTATTTTCTTTTGAAAATCATGCATAATCCTACCTGGTTTGCAATGGAAAGATAGAGCATCTTACTTACATGTACATTGTCTGCAATTTTAAGTTTTCCGGTATCATTCCATTCTCTCTCTAGTTTTGATTTCTTCACCAAGCACGCCACCAAAGACAGAAGGCAATTACTAGTATCCAAGAATAAAAATCTTAAAATATCTTCAAGGCATGAATCTCATTCCTCAGCTTCCTTATGTTTTCAGCTACCTTTAAAGCTCTTAGACCATGATTTTCACAGAAAATTTGTCCTCTTTGCTCTTTTCCCATCACTCTATTAATTTACCCTTCACAAACTCCTCTCCTAACCCTCTCCCAGGTCCATTTCAAGACAGCAATTCATCATCTCGGGCCTTATAAAGCTACAGATGGACCCTTAAAGATCAACATTACCTGTTTCACTTCTTTCTCCTTCTCCCCACAAATCACTACAATAAAGCAAATAAACAATTTGGTGCAACGCAACATTTTCATCCTCATAAAGCATTTAGTGTCATCAGATCTGGTCTCCAACGACACCCCTTCGGCACCACAGTAAGTCCCAAGCAAACGCCAGGGACTAACACTGTTGACGGGAAAAACTTCGAGGGCTCTGCCAGTGCAGGGAAAGAACAGTAACAGCACTCTCTAGACATTAAAAAAGATAAAACGCTACTGAACAGAGATCAGACTTAGTTATAATTAAGTTGTCTGCAACATTATAGACTGAGAGAACTGGGGCTGTTCAGTCTTGAAAAGAGAAGGCTGAGAGGGGATCTTATTAATGTACATAAATATCTGAGGGGTGGGGGTCAAGAGGAAGGGGACAATCTCTTCTCAGTGGTGCCCAGCAATAGAACAAGAAATAACGGGTTTAGGTTAGAACACAGGAAGTTCCACCTCAACATGAGGAGAAACTTCTTTACTGCGAGGGTGACAGAGCCCTGGCACAGGCTGCCCAGGGAGGGTGTGGGGAACCTTCTCTGGAGACTTTGAAAACCTGCCTGGATGCGTTCCTGTGTGACCTACTGTAGGTGATCCTGCTCTGGCAGGGGGCTGGACTAGATGATCTTTTCAGGTCCCTTCCAACCCCCAACATTCTGTGATTCTGTGATGATTCTATGATTATTGTTCCTGCTGGTTGTACATACAGGTTTTTAGATACTCTCCGGTACCTGTATATATACAGCACCTCTACATCTCAAGCAATGAGGGTAAGGGACCTGCCTGGAGCACTTTCAGCAGTAGCACCAAGAAGAAACCTGCGCAGAAGAATAATACAACACAGCCCTGAGAGCTGTCCAAAAACATACAGCCTAGGGCCTTCAGGAAAAAGCCCAGAACAGCCGAGGCCGCTACTGAATTCTAGGCACTATATGCACGGATACAATGCTGTGAAGACTTAGTAGTCTCCATGTTTTGGGATAATTGATGTACAAGTACTAAGTTGATCTTAACAGGACTTAAGTAGCTTGGGCACTGGAAGAACATCGTTCATAAAAGCAGAATTTGGAACAGACTCATTGAACCCAAACATAGATCCTAAGCACGTCACTACAAAACATATCCATATGGCCACCATCAGCAATTCTACAGAAACTTTTAACCAGATTGCTATAACTTAATTGGGAGAAGAGTGGCAAACTATAGAAAGATCTCAATTCCACATCATATTAAAAACACCCCAAAAATGAGTCCATACTATCACCTCTTATTCCTAAGAGCCATCACATAAAATCAGCTATAAAGACAAAGATTTAACAACATAAAACTTGAGTTCAATGTAACACTTAAAACTGCTGTAACAGAATCGTATTTCGAGTGACAGCTGCGCATTAAATACGTTACATGCACATGGGCGCTACAGTTTCCCCCTCCTCATTTCTTTTTGACTATGCTTCAAATCCTTTCCCAAGATTCGCCGCTTTCATCTTGTCTTTCCTGAGACTCAGCAACCCACAAGTTCTTGCCTTATTTTACCACTTCTATCAACTTCAAGCGTGGTTTATGTACATTTATTTTCACTAATTGCCGCAGTCCTCACCCCTCCCATACTCCCACTTGCTTGATGTGATCTCTTGCTTGGTATAACGTGACCAATGTTCCTACTCCCACTTAGAAGCACTGTAGTTCAATATCTATTTTAACAGAAGTAACAAAGACGTTTGAAAGAAAGAACTTCGATCCCCATTTATCTCCAAAAACTAAACTGATTAATATGTTATAGAACTCCAAAATTTGTTTTCTAGGAAGGGAAGCTCCTATGTTCAATATTCAGATTATGAAACAGTTAAAAGCCTTGGTTGCCTTTAAGAGAAGAAAAAGCTGATTCAGTTGTAAGACGAAGGCAATGATACATGCTCCTGTCTTTTAAGAATTCCCTCTCCTCTTTTGATGAGAGAAGAGCGAGGCATAAAGCCGGCTGCTGCAAGCACTGAACAGCAGGAGACAGGCAGTCCGGCCACCACACAAAGAAACTCTCCCCCCTTCTACTAAGGCTGAATAAGCAGGGGCTTGTAGCCGATGACACAACTCAACTTTCACTTCTTTTAAATTCCCATCTGAGAATTAATCCTCTCTGCCACACACCATCTTCCTCTAAAGGTGCCTGATCTCCTAAAGAAAGCCACGTGGTTGGTTGTTTCAGTAGGAAACAAATCGCCATCAACAGCAGAATGAAATCCAGAGAACTAAAGCTCAATTTCTTATAAAAGTGAAATACTGAACCCATCTCTAGGCAGAAGGAGGAACAGAAGTGTATTTGGTGTTAAATCCCACCGCTTTTGACTCCATTCTTCAGCTAAGTTTTACAGGCGCTCTACATTATTTTTGTTTCCATCCACAACCCAAGAAACACAAGTAATAAACTCAATATTATATTCACTAAGCTTTCAAGAAGAGACAGTCAGAATATTCCCCCAAGAGAAACATATAGGAAAAAGAAAGTACATGGCATTTCTCCTATAAGCTTCAGTCCTTAAACTACCATCAAAGACGTGGACCAAATACAAGGAATATTATTCACATCTGGAAATGGACAGATTTTTCTTGGTAACCGTTCATTATGTGCAAAACAATGCACATATGCATTAAGGTATATGCTAACAGTAACTGGGAGGAAGAGATCCTCCCCTTGCCAGACTAATGCAATTTTCAAAGGCAACGATAAACCAGAAATCCATGGGAATCTGAAGTTCTTAGATTATCCTGATAACGAAGATAAAGTATCTAGTCTGACTAGGTGCTTTTATAACTGAACAAAGAGAATTTGATATAAATGATGAGAAGGAGGTTTCCCCTTGCCTCCACAAGTAGGTTTTGAACAACTTTTAGTTGCCCAAACCACAGCAAACGGCTTGCAAAAATGCATACACATTCCACAATGTACCCTTAGCTTCACCTTTTAGATTAAAGGCTCCCTGAAAATTCAGATGTAGCACTGAAGTGTTAATTCCAGCAGCTTCTGCTTCTACATTGCAACATAGCATTTAAAAAAGAAAAAAGACCACAAGCACAAAAAATCCCACCCTAACCATCAATGAATTTATTCTTTACTTGCACAAGAATATCTTAGATGCAATGTGCGTCACTAGCAGCAGTTTCCAGCAGAGACCATACCACGTACAGCCAGCCACGCATGCCACGTTTTGTCTCCATGCACTTTTTCACTAAAGATTACTTAATTCTGTTTCCCAGTCTCAGTAGTGAGTTACTCCTTCCGTGACAAGATGCTCAGAAACATTTTAGCTTACTCTGAAATGGATTCATCTGAGCTACGGTTAAGAGGAAGCCTACAAGTGCAGCATCAAAATTCAAACTGTAAGACTGACAGACGTAAAAGACAGTATAGATTGACAAGAAGTTCCTATTATTCTAAATGCAAAGCTCAGTTTATTAATATGCAATACCAAAACGATTAAGAAAAGTAATCTCTAAGGCCTCTTCATTAACTTGCTTGCCCAGTGTAGAAGTCTTTCATGTTTTCTTCCATAAAATGTGTAAGTGTACGACAAAACAGCAACGAAGCTGTTCTAATAGCAGTACCCAGTTTATAATTCTGTTTTTCAAGCCGTATCCAGGTAACATCTGCACCTACAGAAGATCATTACAAAAAAGACCTTCTCTCCTTGACCTTTACAGTTGTAACCGGGAACAGCATTCCTCAAAGAAAATACAAGATGCTTTGCCCGCAACAGATTTACATCAAAGCTGTACACTCTCAGGCAATAGCTAAGCGAGGACTTGCTTATGGGAGCTCAGAGAAGAACATCAGTTGCTGGGGTTACTGCCAACTACCGTTTGACTATCTGAAAATAAGAACCCCACGTTCTTTACCTGTTAGTATCACTAAACTCAGTGCTGGATAGGAGTCAGGAGGTCACCCTGTCAATCTGCCACTCCTGAGGTAGGGATAAAGAACATTTTCTTCCTGGCAGATGTCTAGTTTGTACTTAAAGACAGGCAGTGACAGGAGCCCCCTCCCTAGTCTGTTCCAATGGTTTGATGTTCTTAGCAGTGGAAGTCTTCCCCCCTAAGTGACCCAAGTCTTCAGTCCTGTTATTTAAGTCAACAGCTTCTTAGTTTAGCCCCTCATCAGCCTTTATCTTCATCCTTGTAGAAGCCTCACACACATGAACAACTTGACAAGGAGATAAGAAGTTAACATCTTAATTTATTCCATTTCTGTGTATGGTATTATTCAGGAATCTTTTGCTACTGAAAGCATCCAAAAGACAGGAAAACCCTTTCCCAATGCACAGTGCCCTAATCTGAACATAGTTTTCTAACTAACTCAGCAGAATAATTACTCTGCGTATTTACCCCCTTGCTACACCACAGTAGAGCATTCCTTCCTCTGCACCCACAGAATAAGGTTAATCACAACCTGAGCACAAATCAATCAATAACCTTTACATCCCAGCTTACTCAGCTCTTGTAGGTCTTGAAAAGTATGTTTTGAGTAGACATTTGAGCAATAAAATTCAAAACGGACTAAACAGAATAGGAAAAAGAGCCTATAGAATTCAGAGGCACCAGTACAAGCACAAAAAATATCCAGCTTTGTGATGTATATAAACTAAACTGAAAATTACAATATTATTAATAAACCAATTGGAATCTAGAAGCTTCTGCGATATCGTGCTTAAGCCTGAAGTAGAAAATGAGGGCTGATAAAAATTCGGAATTACTTCTTTACCCATTAATTAACAGCATTCCCATAATAGTGCTGTTAACTTTAGAGTAAGAACAGAAAATGTAATTCGCAATGTTTGCAAAGAGCTTCACTGCAAGCAAGAGACCCTTACACATCAGCTGCCTATAAAGGTTTCCTGGGTGAGGGCTGGTAATGGAAAACTAGCTTAAAATGTAACAAAATTAAACAGTCCTCGGTACAATTAAAAATAGAACTTTGAGATGAAAACTCTCCAACTTGTGGCTCATCGCTCGGGATGTGCGTTTTTCTATACGTACTATAACAAGCTAGTTTCCCCCTACCTGTAAAACAAAATGCAAGTGCATCCTATTTAGTAAATGCAAACGCAGTTCGGAGGCATCACAAAAGGTTAACAAACACACCGGCAAGGATAAACTAACTACCATGCCAAGGTTCATTCCAAGCAGTAAGATGGCACCTTAAATGAAAAACTTTGATCCAACATCATGGTTTCAACTTTTCCTCATGAGGGCGATTCAATCCCCTCCACAGAAACCGCTTCAGCACTGTCACACGTTTATGTGCCAGCAGACGAAGCCCGAGACAAGCACTGTTCTTGTTTTAAAGGGGAATAAGCAACAGCACAGCAGTTAAATTCGTTCAGCCATCAAAAGAAAAAAAAAAAAGAAAAAAGAAACAATCACAGAAGAGGTAGAAGTAAAACTTTTGCCTCTTGACTTCCAATACTGTGGTTATACCAGTGTCTCCTATCTCTTTTCACCATGGGTTAACAAAAATGAGACATCCTAGGCACCAGCAAAAATGCAAGAACACCTAGAAATAATAGGGCAAAAACGGTAAACGATTTGGTTAATTAACTAAAAATAAAAAGGCACTAAATTTTCAAACAGTAATGTTGGGTTTTTTTCCTTTCTGCATTAACTTTTACTCGAAAAAATTGGGCAATAAAAATTTAAGTATTTCCCCTCAAGGGACAGAAATATTACAATTGCCTAGACCAGAAAAGGGAAGTCAAGAATATATACCTCTATGAAAATAAGAAAATGGTAGTAGACTTTGTGCTTTCACGCTATCTTTCACAGAAAAAAAATTTAAAAGATTGCTAAAAAGCAGTAAGAGAAACTTTTCATTTTAAGAAAAATCACAAAACTTCTGAATCTCAGTGCTACAGCATGTTACCGAGGGCAACCCTCAGCATTCACACTGAACTTAAAACCTACAACAGAAAGCATGAAACAGGTACTGACTGACAGAAATCTCCACCACTGTGTGTAACCAGACATCAGGATTTATAAATCTCTTACTAGTACCTTCACTAAAAGTAATCTTGAGGGCAATGCTGGAAAATTAAGTAGAAAATGATGACGGACCAGGGACCTTACTGGCTATTGTACACCCCATGGATTCTATCAGTAAAGACTCCTTGCAATGTCAGGAAATGCCTGGGTGGAAAAAAAAGGCAATAAAAAAAAAAAAGCAGCAAGGTACCTGGTTAGGGGTGTGTTCAGATCTGCAAAAAGTGACCTCATTCTGAGCTTCTGCTAAAGTAGACTCCTGCTACCCCCTTGCAACCAAATTATTTGCTATCCCAACAGCAAGAAAACAGAAAAGTCACAGCTCCTCCTTACTATGGTAAAAAAATAATAATAACATCTAAATAATCAGCTGCTGCTTCGAATCTTTCCCAGGAAGTTCAATGGGACTAAAGGAAAAATGATCTCTGCCTCCCAAAGATACTTCAGAGCCTCAGATGGTCTGCTCCCTCTCCCTTCCCCCAAACCGAAATAAAACAAAAGCAGGAATTGCACATTTTCATGCGTGGGTAAACAAGGAAAAACCCCCAGCAGGGCAGCAGGAAGCAGAAGCAGTTGGGGAGCAGTCAGGAGAGCCCTCTGACCTCTTTTCTTACTGCCCCGAGAATTCGGCTCTGGCGCTACAAGCTCTGCAGAGGCAAGGAGAACTGCCTGCTTTTAGGACTCTTGCTATACACACACTAAATGCTTCCAAATTTATTGTTCCTCAACGTACCCAGAATGATAGCAGCGGCAAAGAATACGTAACTCCCCGTTACTGTCTCCAGGACAACTGATGTACACAGTTTGCTCAGACACTTTTGGTCAAAAGAAGCAATAATCTTGCTTGGACTAATTGTCCAAGGTCTCAAAATGAGTTAAATTACAGTTCCATGGGCAGCGAAAGGGTCAAGATTAATCTTAAAGGATTAAGGTCTAAACTGACCTATATTACATGCTATGAAATTGGAACCCTGCAGCAAAAGGAACCTAGCTGAGAGTCCGTCAGTCCCCCTTCCCAGCCAAAATAGTAAATTAAAAAAAAGAAAAAGTAATACTTGAGTGCAACAGGAAGCTACTTTAACTTTTTCTATGTGCCCTTTCTGCACTGAACACAAAAGAAATGGACAGAGGATCAATGAAGAAAGCTAGAGGGTGGGAAAAAAAATAAAAAAATCTTGAAGTCAGAGGATGCAGGAAATCCAATACAAGAGAGTTTTACCACTTCTAGCCGTGTACTGCTGAAGATCTGAAGACAGTTTAGAGGTACCCACAATTAACACCGATGCAAGAGAATCATCAGATGTTCCCTAACAAAGCCTGTTGCCTTCAGCTTTTGTTTACCTCTTCTCGTCCAATTTTCACTGGGCAGGAATTGCATTTAAACCTTGTCAACCAGCTCTCAGAAACCACTCTCCATCTCCCTCTTAATCTGTGAGCCGCCGACACCCCCAGTGAGCTGCACCTCCAGATTTCAAGAAACTGCACTCAGTTTGTGTGATTCTCCTGCCATCACTGAAACGATTTCTTCCAAGCACAGGACTCCCTGTGCCAACGCCCTCCAACGACGCTTCCCTCCGACATGAATTTTGGCAGCTCCGCGCAGCTTTGAGCACAGCACACCTGGGTAATCACAACTGTCCCTCTCGCGTCTGTTTTCATAGAGAAAATCAGATCAAGCCATCTGAAGGTTTTTGTCCGTTCGGTTGGCTGATTGGATTTTTTGTGGGGAGGGGGTTTTTTAAACCATTTTCTCTTCACTCATAAGTATCCCCAGTTACAAGACCAGTACCAGGAACGCTAAACGGTGAGTGAGTAACAAACTCCTACCTTAGGAAGCTTACATGGCAGAAAGCACACAAAGTTACAAAGCAACGGGATACAGAAAATACTAATTTAAGCCTACAATGCAAAACCTCCAGTTTTTAAGCTGCTCAGTCCCTAAACAGCCACTTTATTCCACAATTTACCCAATTACCCATCAATCACTGCCTGAATATGGAAAGCAGGGCATGAAAAATAAGAGCTACTAGATCAGCTCCACTGTTCTTCCTCTCCTACACCAAAAAGACTATTTAAAACAAGGTATCTATCTGGATATTATGTTTTCTATTTAAATTTCCCATTCTTTCCATTTAATATCTTTTCAACAGACACAATAAACCACACTCCTTGAAGACTGTGACTGAACACACCGGGCAGCCAGATCCAAACCAAGAGGCGCAGCTGAAATTGCTAATAGTTTACAAACTCTGAGCTTGCATTAATCTGCCTTAAGTTCTAGTGTTTTATCAAACACTTAAAATTAAAAAGGACAGATTTTAGCACAAAATAACTATCCTGTAGAAGTTACAATTCAGGGAGACAAGAATCATTGTAGTTCAGGCACTAAATAAGCGCATTCAAAATTTGAGTTTTAGAGTGCTCCTCAATCATTTCTGCCACTCATACAAGAGCTCAAAGGGACACAGTAAAGATTTGTTTGTTGCAGTTTTTAAAATCCTGACCTCTAATTAAAACCTTTTCAAGAAATTAAGTCAATATCTCCATGTTTTCATGTTACTCCGTAATGGCAGTTGAAGCTTTAGAATTACACGAAGAGGAGATGAGAGGAAAACCAGATTTAGTCTGGAAACCACATCTGATGGAGCTAAACATCAGTCGCACACTTGAGTTTTCATTGACAGCCATCCAAAATGAGAACTCAAAAGCTTACTGGTAAACAAACAAAACCCCTGTTGTCACTGCTAACGTCCCACAGTGATAGTTAGAACACAAGAAAAAAAGATCCGGAGTCTGAATTCTAGCGTAAGACAGCCCTTTTTAAATACCTTCTACCGATTTATTGCAATCTGTCCAGAGCACGAGAACACAGAGGCACTTTGTGCAGTCATCTACATGAAACAAAAGGCCACTAGTGTTCAATTTAAGATAAAAACTAAGCAAGACTAAAAACACACACGAGATTTGAATATTCATGGCAGAATTTCAGCCTATTTCGAATTACCAATATTCAGCAAAACATGACTGTTACTTAAAAGTCAGCGCAGGAAGCCGTTAAAAACCTGTAGGTCAGTACACATACATCTATTTAAGAACAACCAGCAACACAACATATTTCAAAATTGTACTTTGAGAACACAGAAAGTTCTCTGTAATAGTGAAAAAGACTTTTCCACAAGTCCCAACAGATATAAAAAGAATGGCAATACCCTGCATGGTTACCACGAATGTTACATCGTACAAAAGACTGTACTTCTATGCACAGCAACGCCTACCAGAGGAAGAAAAAAAATAAAATACCTTTTTGTTACACAACTGGCAAGAAATAACTTCTCATTTCTTCAGTTACCTTCTCATTGAAAAAAACAAAAAAAACCCCAACCAACCAACCACAAAAACACCCCACCACATTTATAGATGCATTAAAAAATAGAAGACAATCTCTTAAATCATTAAAGCCACCTGGTTTACTACTTATCTCCAAAAAGTACTGCTGCTTTTCTCTTCTCCTATCATCCCCCCGAATATCTATTAGCTTGGTGGAATTTACAAAAGCAAGATTCCCCCATTCAACTATTAGTCATCATGTGGTAAACCATTATATTTAAAAAAAAAAGTCCTTTTAATAACACGTAACATACTTTCAAGCAAAGTTACATCACTAGATAACTAGAAGTTGAAATAGCTTTTACAGCTATTTCAGCAAATTACACATTCAGACACAAGAGTGCTAGTCTAAAAATATTCATTTCTAGATTAAGTACTCCAAAAACTAGTTGATTGCTACGCCAACTACACACGCTTAGTACTTTTAGTACCACCTAATGCTGAGGACGAATAAAGCTTAGAGGTTTTGACGAATAAGTACTGCACCATCTCTCTTTTACGTGTACATTTTAACCTTTCCGCAAAACAAAAGGTCAACCAATACAAACATCAATCCAAGCCACGCTCTACAAAATCTAGATTTAAGATATAAGAACACAAAAGATAAATTAATTTCTCATGTTGAATAGCCTGTAGAGTTTAGTCCTGCAAGAGAGAATGTTTCCCAGCAACTAGTGTCTCCTCCCTCTTTGGCTTTTGCTTGTTCTGTTAACAAACAAACAGATTTTAGTCCAATTACCCCAGATTTTAGGTCAAGTAAATTTATTGCATGGGCTCCGAGGTGCACATACACTTTCTTTACAGAATCTCAGCCATAAACTTTGCTTTAACAAACCCAAAGGCTGTGGCCCCCACCCACAAATCATACCGTGTGGGCAAAGGTGTTCCAACAAAGACTGAGGGGAGGATAACAGCCTAATTTCAAAGGTAACAGAAAAGGAGCTGGGTGGAGAAAGGAAGTTGTGGAATTTTGGATAGAGAAAACATCAGTGAGATACTACGTTGTTACACAGTTATTTTGCAAAACTTGTTATTTTCTGGCCTCAATCCAGTTATGCTCTTGACCTTACCCAGGTTTAATAGAATCAGAGATGATAAATGCCGATTAGCTTTGAGGAATGTGTGGGACTTTTCCAACTGACAAGGAAGGGGTAAAAAAAAATATTAAACAAGGAAGGGCCAAAGGAGTGAGAATTTTTAAGGGACACTGTAACACCACTTCACTTTTAAGCTAACATTTACATCAAATACTTCAATATGAATCCTCAAGTGTTTCTCTTTTTCAAGTGAACTTTTTCTGCAGTGGCTTTACTACAGCCCTGCTCTTATCCCAGTCAAACTGCCAAAAACTGAGCTGCAGGCTGACGCTGCAAGAGTGTGAAGGCCGACAGGACACCCTCTGCTTCCAGAGCGCTTAAATAAGACTGACTGCAAGTGAACTAACACAGAAACAACATCGCAAACAGGCTTTCGGCCAGAATAAAAATAAAAGAGAAAAAAAGGGAAATCAAAGAGAAAAGAAAGACCACCCGGTGTTCCAGAAAAGCATCATCTGAGTAAAGGAGGCTTGGAAAGAGAATAGATGTGAAAATTGGCAACATCCTTCAACGTTAGTCCCAGGGATTTGAGGAGAAGGATACTCTGTTACAGCTGCATAACTACAGTTCTCACCATTACTCCAAAATCGGGTTTACAACTGAAAAACGAATATCAAATTTCCTCAAGGAGCGCAAAGGCTCCTCCACCAAATCCAACTTCGGCGGCACCAGCTGGGGCGATGGAAAGCCACGCTGAGAACACTTGCTCCCTCCCTTCCCCGCTACAGATTTGGATGGTGAAAACCTGAATGTGACCAAAGAGCTGCCCCTGGATGGCGAAAAACCTGAATGTGACCAAAAGAGCTGCCCCTGGATGGCGACAACCTGAATGTGACCAAAAGAGCTGCCCCTGGATGGCGAAAAACCCGAATGTGACCAAAGAGCTGCCCCTGCTCCTCTGCGGATCACACAGCGAGCACACTAACAGAACCAACCAACCACAAAATAAATTAAAAAAAATTAAAAAACCAACACCACAACCCAAAAACCCAAACCCCGGAAAAAAAAATACAAAACACCAAACCAAACCAAAAC
>NW_009699927.1:0-9005 GCF_000703405.1 Apaloderma vittatum
TTTTTTTTTTGCAGGAGGAAATTAAAATGTTCTTTTCTCCAGCAGTTTCTGTGAGGAAGTGAAATAATGAAATAGTGAAGTCTCCTCCCCGCTCTCCACAAAAGCTGGGGAAGTACAGTTGAGCCATTAGAAGGAAGGATTATTTAGGTATGTTTAATTTTTACACTTTGCAAAAAGGAAGTGTCTTGGGAAGTGAAGCCTTCACAATTTGACTGAAGGGATGCAAGTGCCACTCGAATAATTCCACATCTTAAGCTGGGAGAACCCAATTGGTTCTATGAGGCAAAAGTAAATCAGGGGTGAAAAAAGCTGCTTCTCTGCCTGTATCGTTATGTAAATAAACTTAATTTTTAGAGTGCAGTCTTGCAGGTTGCTAAAAGCTCTGAAACAGGGAGGTGGGCTCTGGGGTTGCGGAGCTGGTGACAGGGGTTCCTGGAGGTCGTCTCAAGATGTTTTTTAGCTTTCTTCTTCCTGAGCTCAGCAGCTCACCGGGTGGTTGTTTCTGGCGACTTGGCTCGATAAATTTTGCTGCTCAGTTCTGCTTGTTTGGTTTTTTAATTCCTGACTTTTGAAGATTTGTGCGCTTGGTGTGGCAAGAGATAACCGTTAAAGAACTGAACGGCAGCGACTGGTGGCCTGAAAGCAGGGGAAGTTTCTCCAGGGGAAATTCCAGACCTGACCATCTGAGATCAGGTTGAAGATACACGAAGCAATGCTGTTGGTACACCCTGGGTTTGGTTTTTATTATTATTATTTTTTTTAAACTGGTTAAAATAAACTGTTCATTTCAAAGTGCTTCACAAAAGCTGTTCCTGATGGAAACCGCCGAGAGTGTTTGTTTGACACCAGAGCAATTCTAATAAGGAATTAGTTGCGAAATAATTTTGGCCTGCGTTTTGCAATTTGTAAAACCATACCGTGGCATTATTTGAATGGGAGCAGGAGGAAAACCCTTGCTTACCTTTTCATCTGCCTTCACAACTGACAGCAAAAGAAGACAGGAGCTTCCCTTTCTTCTTTTGTTTGTTTTGTTTTTCCCCCCTCCATCTCCTGCTACTGTAAAGAGTACAAAGGGTGGTCTTCCCCCACCCTTCCAGATTAATTTCTGATTAAATGAAATTAAGAGTAATAATGAGGCAAGCAAACAGAACTCCTGGGTTTAGGTAAGTTTTTTAAAAGCTGACTAAGCAGATGTGTGGGTTTTGGTAGCTATGTGCGCTTTGTGACACTTGCGCTCTGCCATATGAACTATAACTTAATTTTGCTGAAGGATTAAATAGGAACAATGAAATCCTAAGTAGGGAATCCACTAAAAAACCCCCCACAAACCTAGGTTTGAAAGAATAATTCTTTTTATATTGAGGGGAGAGGATAGAAAATGTGAATCTAATACTTTACATTTTTTCCCCCTTTAATATGGGAAACCTTCCTCAGTAGATTTGAATCTTCCTCTTGTGTAGGGTACAAGGTCACAAGTCTTTATAACAGGTTGGTCAATCAGACTTAAATGGCTGAATTTTAATCTGTTAAGCTTATTAGAGAACAACACTTGTATCACTGTAGTTAAGTTTGTCGGAAGTTTCAGTGCAACTTCTCTTTCGGCTGCTAATGATGGACGTTCCGTCAGTTCAGATGTGAATTTAGCAGAGGAATTGCGTCGTGCCCAGTTTTCATTTATTTAAAAACTCTATGTTGCTGGTTTTTTAAAAATGCCTCACACTTTAGGGAATTTAATGAAAATTTTAGCATTGCAGCCTTTCACCGTTGAAGACGTATCTTCTGTTCCCTGGGTACTAGGATAGGTTTGTATTAGGGTTTATATGTTAAAAAAGAATGATTTTATGGATATGAAATTTCTTCCATGTAGTTTGTTACAAAAAGGCTAAAAAGCGAGTAGCAAAATTTAACTAAAAGGCTTTTGTGCTGTGATATGAGAAATAGAAGCAGCACCAGTAACGCTCACTCTTGGATGCTCTGATGAAATAGTGTTAGTGCTTGTGTTAATTGGTTAAAAATTACTGTTGCAAGACAGCTTGGGGAATGTTCATGAAGAGTGCTTTAAAATAGTAGTAGAGTGCATTCAGTAGCCAATTTGCATTGCTTTCACCTTTTCACTTCATTTTTCCAATACTGATGTGTTTGGCAAGTGATGAGCAAGTAAGGATGGGAAAGTAAAGACTTGGGAGCTTCTGGTTTGTCTATTGATATTTTATTTTATCTTTATTTTATTTTACTTTATTTGTCTTGGAGTATTATTTCTCTGAGTCCTTGATAACCACAGTATAGTTCACGTACATGATGGGAGATGGATTTTGAAGCAAGGTATTCAGAAGATACTTCCTCCTCTTTCTTAACAACGTTCGGAGCGAGATGATGACGATTCTCATAATAGAACTGTTAAATAAGAGTCGTTCTCGAGGATCTGTCAGAGGAGTTGAGGGTAGAAAGAAGAAACAGATACACCTTGCATCAAAAAGAGTAGATCTGAGAACCTGTTTGATTTCTGTAAGGAAAAGGTAGTTTCTGTCTCTTGGATGGTGGAAGAAAAGATGCTGAGCATTGTTCATGGAGAAAATAATAGAAAATAGAAATAGAAGATAATAGAAAATAATTAGATAGATTGGCTTCAGCTTTGCAGGACAGACGAGGCTGGGAGAGCTGGCGTTGGGACGAGCACAACGGTGTGAACGGGCAAACTTGCCGCGAGCGCGTTTCTCCATTCGGGTCACGGAACATGCCGCAACTTTGTGTCGCTGGGTTCAGTTTGCATTCGTGTAGCTCGTGTGTTTATCTTTGCGATTCTTTAAAGTTTTCGTCTGATTTCCATACTTATATCTGTATTCTCTGCCTTTTAAACAGTTGCATTTTACCTTCTGCAGACTTCTTTTGTTAGTTTTTTTTTTTTTCGAAACCGGGTGACGTCCATTCATCTCGGCTTTTTTAAACGCTTCCATTTCCCGGCATTTCTCCTTTGCTTCTCTCTCCTTTTGCTTGTCCCGTCAATATCACGTCATGAGGAGGGGAGATACCGACAAGTAGTGACAAGCAGGGCACTTCATGGAGCTGGCCTGGCAAATAAGGAGCTTGGCTGGGGAGGATCAACCCCTTCCCGAGGCGCTCGGTGGGAATCGCCGGGCGAGCAGAGCCCTGGGAAGCAGCAAGGAGGGGGTGATGAGGGAGAGCCAGCACAGGTTTCACATGCTCTTTGATTTCATTTTTAATTTTTTTTTAATACTTGGTAGTTTCCCTTAGGATTTATTTTGGTCTTGTCTGGTTGTTTCCAGCTGTAATTCAGGCTTTCTGCTCTTAATGAACCTTTGCTGACGTAGCTGAGAGGCTGGAGGAAATGTCCATACTGAGAGAAAAATACTTTTCTTTATATTCTGAGTTCTGCACGTGGCTAGGTATTATGTCTTTATGCTGTAAAAAATAAAAATTTTTCTTCTCATGGATTTTTGATGAGTCCTGGGCCTGAACCTTGTGTTTGAACTATTTGGAGCTTCTATCATTTTATTTTCATTTACCTCATTATAAGCCAACTGCTGACCTCAGTGGGATAGCTCATCTTGTCAAAGACAAGCAAGTATAATCAAATCTCCGAGGCACATTGGGATTTGCTTTCTTCTCCTGTTTCACTCGCGGATTTCCAGCTGTGTACATCCCTACATGGAGCATGTTGTAGCTGCTTTGACTGACCGTCAACATTTCTGAGGCTTCGGCTGCCGTCTGAAACGGAATTAGTGGCAAATTCGAAGATGGTCTTCATCAGGCTAGGAAGGCAGAGCTTATTTAGGGAAAAAGAAATATATTACTGCGCATCTGCTAGCCAGAGATTGAAAGAGATTTACAGTGACCGCAGGCAAGGTGGGGGGACTCATCCTTGCCAGCAGATCTGTTCTAGTCGCTGGGTCCTGAGAGCCTGGACCCTAATTCTGGTGTCTGACCCCATTAACCACCCGTAACTTTCTAAAGGTGGCGTTAAATCTGTTGTGTGGTTCATTACTTTGTGGGGAAGGAGCCGGGAAGGTGGGCAGGGAAGGCGGCAGCCTCTGTAGCTTCCCAAAACAGGGCGGTTGTACATCCAAGGGTTTTGCACCCACCCTTCGGTGATCGAGGCACGCCCGGCGGGTAAGTGAACGTTCTGCCCGTGGCTTATTTTTTATCTCAGGAAAAGTCCTCTGATGGCATCTATCAAATGAACTAAACAAACCCGTCCACAGCAAGCCAGTTATTTAGTCGGTGGTTGCTTCTTTCCTGCCCGTTTGTGGCTGTGCTGCCAGCACCAAGCAGCTTCTCGCCACGTTCTGGGCTGGGTGACGGAGGCAGCTCACGGTGCGTGTTCCCGACACCTCCAGTTGCCGCACCAAGGCTTCCGGGTTTGTGAAGGACGTACTTTTTAACTGAACGGCGAGTTTGTTTCTCGAGCACACACAGAGCGTGTTCTTCAGAAGCTGTTGAAAGGTTCTGGGTGGTGATTAAGCTCTGACTCGCCGGGTAAAAGCGGCTCGGAAGGTCCCGCTCGTGAGGTTTATCGTTCCGTAGGTCTGATGCCTAAGTGACTTGATGATGAATAGCGTGGATTAGAGGCGCCTGTACCTGCTTAATCAGAAAGATATTTTCAGTGTGTTGCAGTGATTTTTCCTGCTGTTTTTCCATAGTATCACTGCAGCTCCTTTGGCCCCTTCATTCTCTTATTCCTGTGGGTGACGGGCAGCGACCTGCCCGGCTGTGCCCTGACCGCTCTTGAGAACTTATGAAGAAAGGTGCAGCACAGACAATACTGGTCTTTCTATCAGGTTTTTTTTATTTTAAAGTTAAGTTTATTTATCATGAGGGTGCCTGCACCGAAGCCGCCTTTGCCGCGCGGCTTTGCACTCCCTCCAACCGCACCGCGGAGGATCCGTGCTTGAAAACCACGTGGCTCTTGTTCTTAGCACAGACACTTCACAAACACTGAGGCTGAAAAAGTCTAAAGTCTGACACAGATAATGGTTATTAGGGTTTCAGCGCGAGTGGTATCTTTTAGATAAGTGTGCGTCTTTCACGTGGTAAAAGTTTTGGGAAAAGAGGCCGAAGCTACCGATAAGAGCGTAGAGCCCTTGTAGCTGCACTCTAAAATTTCTGTAGCTTGCTTCGACAGCGAATCAGTTCTAAAGATAAATATTTATGTTGTGGAGACTTAACGCAGCGTAAAATATTTTCGACAGTAAGTATTTTTTATTCCGGACTTTGCCATCAGGGCGGTGTTGGAGTGAAAGCGTAATGAAAGTACTTAAACGCCGCCTGCACGGTGGTGTTTTCTCACGCGAGCCGAGCGTGGGAAGGGTAAATGCATCCAGCCCTCAGCCTGCCTCCACCTTCCCAGTGGCTTCGAGTTCTGCACACGTGGAAAAAGTTACATTTCTGTTAGTGCCATCTTGCCTTTAGCGTGTTGCGAAGGATTGTTAGAAAAAATGAATGCGATGATTACGAGTTAGTGACCAATTGATTTGCTTTTGTTTTATCTGTAGGAGATCTGGTTCTAGAGGCGTGTGGGGGCTGTTACCACTTTTCTTAAAATATTCAAGCTAGATACTAGGTAAGTACTGTATTTTTTTATTTCTTGTGACCATAAAAAAAAATTAAATTTGCTCACTTAAATGCAAAATAATGCTGAGGAAACAAAGTTCAAAATTTCTCATAGAAATCTCTACTACCTCATGAAGCCAAGCTTAAAACACCTCATATTTGTCTTGCAAATACAATTTTGTGTATGTTTCTCTTCTCTTGCCTTTAAAAATGACTATTTTTTCACCCTGGAAAAATACCAGTTTGTGAGAACGACTCTGAATGAATCTGAGACAGATGAGATGGGGTGCAGAGGCCAGTGGTGCTATTTCATTTTTCTGATAAATCAATGTTTGCTAAAGTGTTTCATGGCTTGGTGTTTTTATTTAGACTTTTTCTAGTAAATACTGGCTGAGATAGAATACTTTAGTTGAAGATTAACACCTGTAGCTGGCCTGCACTGGAAATCTTTGAAAAACCAGAAACCTTGAATTTAACTGATGTGCTATTTTGCCACATTGTTGTAACCAGAACTGATTTGGAGAGTATCAGTTTTTCCTAAAACACTCTAGTGCTTCCCAAAGGTGTATCACAATGCAGCAATTAAATATTTTTGTGAGAGCTGGTGAAACACCCTTTCCAAGACAGGCTCCTTAATCACCTTCCAACATGTCCTAAAACCCTCTTTGCGGTGGGCTTGGCAGGGTTACGGGTGGTTTGGTGCCTGAGGGGTGTTGGGCTGGGCCAGGAGAGCAGCCTCCCTCTTCCTCCTCCTCCTCCTCACGACTTTCGGCTTGTCTTTCTCATCCCTCTCATTTCTTACCTGCTCTTTTTGGGGGATTTTGCCTCTCTCTGCATCACTGCTGAAGTATGGAAAGCCAGGGAAGCTGGTTTGTTCTTCTAGTTTCAACCAAACTTTTGCAATGTGGATAGAGAGTATCCATTAAGGTTAATGACCTTAAGTGGGTAACTATCCTTTACTCAGGAGGGGGTGGAATTTGTTGTCACAATGAGATTTCACTTTTTGGAACAACTGTTGACAGCCACATTCCCTTCGCAGAAGATGGACACTTCACTACAATTCTTGTGAACAGCTCGTATTTAAAGGTCCGTGCGTTGGCATATGCACTCATAATGTTATTTTAAATATTTTTTTTCTTTTTAGTAACTTGAACCTATGACTATGTAGGTATTCTGGTGAAGGTGGTACCTCGATGTCTTGCTGAAGTAGCATTTTTCAAGTTAATGTTGTTTGGTTTCCTCTGCCCCTTGTGATTTTTGTCCGTGGAGCTGAACTCCTTTCAGAAGCGATCTTCCCTCCAGTGAGGAAATTTGAGCGAGTGGCTTTGCCTTTGTGACTTATGTGGAAAAATACACAAAATTACTTGGCTCTGATGTTGCAGGCAACTTGACAGCCTCCCCAGGTTTCCTGAGGAGGGAATACTTAATGCTTCAGCTTTGAGGTGAAACGAGAAGCACTGCTGTTAGCCTGCCTTTGGGGCTAACGACCCTGAAATATTGTTCATATTGATCATCGAATCATAGAATCATAGAACAATTCAGGTTGGAAAAGCCCCTTGGGATCATCGAGTCCAACCATTAACCCTATGCTACAAGGTCACCCCTAAACCGTATCCCCCAACACCACATCTAAACGACACTTGAACACATCCAGGGATGGTGACTCAACCCCCTCCCTAGGCAGTCTGTGCCAGGGTCTGACCACTCTTTCTGTGAAGAATTTCTTCCTAATGTCCAGCCTAAACTTGCCCTGTTGCAACTTGAAACCATTCCCCCTGGTTCTGTCCCTGATTAGCCTTCCATCCTGCCACACAGCTCCGCACACTTTTTTCCACAAAGTTGACCCCCGCCTCGCCACCCTCTTCTAGCTAAATTCTTGGCAGCGTCTCACGGCGGGATCAGATGAAGATTTAGCCCTCCCGCCCTGCTTCTGTCACCCCTTTTTGGTGCTGCCACTCCTTGGCATGTTCTGTGAGTATTTAGTTCCCTAAACTGGCAGAGAGCTGCTCATTTTTCTCGGCTGTAGTGCTAGTTTGCCATAACCCTGGAGGTGTTTAAAAAAAAAGTAGATCTAGCACTTGAGGCTATGGTGTAGCGGTTAGATATGCTGGGATGAAGGTTGGACTAGGTGATCTTCAGAGGTCCCTTCCAACCCCTAACATTCTGTGATTCTGTGAGAAGACCTGGCGGAAATGACAATATCACCATTCTTGTGAAACTTGGTAGGATTTTGAGAAGCTTAAAAGAAAACGAGTCTTCTGTAGTTCGAATTAGCATGGATGTATTTCAAACGTTAAGGCTGGCTTCCATATGTAACTTTTATCAGGTTTAATCCAAATCTTTTCAGCAAGGCGGTACCAGCTACACTCACCTGGTCACGCTGAAAACTGTTGCACTTTCTGGTAAAGCTGACTCCCGCGGGATGTTCTGGTTCACAGCTGGTTAAAAACTGCGCGGTTTAATCCAGGGGATTACCTTTCTTCAGAGCCTTCTCAGGGAAACCTCTTCAGGGCATCCTGCTTGGTTAGAATGTGCAGCAGATGGCTCAGCTGCTGCTGAACACACCGCTTTTGAAAACACGGAGCAGCTTTCAGTATTGTGCGTTAGAGCCACTTGTGAAAACAGTAGGGTGGGTAATACCCTGCTTTAGGAAGGACTCTGAACTTAAATAACTTGCAGCTTTAGTATCTGCTGTTTCGAAAGCCCAAAGGTTATGTTCCTGCTAATTATTGCTCTCTTCTCCCTTAAATAACTCTCTGTCTGAATTCCCACTCCCACCTTGTCCTGCGCTCTCCTGCCGGGGCTGGCGTGTCCCTTTCAGACCAGTTTTGAAGACCGGACGCCCCGTTTCACCAAACTCCTGATCGCATGGAAGCAGTTAAAGACGGCAGCAGCGCGGGATCTTAGCCCTGTGCCTGTCTTCATTCCCGGCAGGCAGCCTGCAGACCGAGAGATACCGGCCGGCTCAAGTCGAATTCGTTTGTATTAAACAAATCGGCCCTAATTGAACTGCAGAGAGTTTGACGAAGCAGAACATAACGCGTAGCTGCGACCTGCAGCGTCTGCGCACCAGGGGTGGGTCGGAGTTGGTGATCTCAGGGGTCTTTTCCAGTCTCAACAATTCTCTGATTCTGTGGCTTGATGTGGAAGCTCGTTGTGCCTAAGCAGAGCTACGGACTTTAAATATCACAAATATTCACAGCACCCTCGAAGCTCCGCTTTGAAGCGATACTGTTGGAAGAGAGTCTCAACTAGGAGGCTTCTTGTGCCAGGGGTTTTTTTTTGATTTGTTTTTTTTCTTCCCCCCTCTGGCTTCAGATAAATCCCGCGGGAGGGACAGCCGCGCTCCCCTCGGCTGGATGCTGCTGAGGGGGGTTCTGTCGCGATCGAGCTGCGGGAGGGTGAGCTGGCAGGACTGGGAGTTGCTGCGCGGGGAG
>NW_009699927.1:9070-13505 GCF_000703405.1 Apaloderma vittatum
GCGCCGGGACTCGGGGCTTGGGGAGGGGCTGGGAGAAGGTTTTCCCGGCAGGATGTGTTCCTCCATGTGGGATTTCTTTCTTGACATATTTATTTATTTATTTCACCCTATCAGATTGTGCCCAAATGAATGAATCAGTTTTACTTGTGTCTTGCAGCACACAACAGTTTCCTCTTGCACAGAAAACTTTTGGTAGCTGAAAAGTATCCTTTAAAAGAACAAATTTTTCTCTCCCTGTCCATATATTCACCTTCTGTACCTCGGGTGTATTTTGAATTCTTAACTAAAGCGTTATGGTTTAGATCTTTTATTATTGCTACTAATAATTTATAGCTTCCTTATTAGGTAGCCTTTAATTAAACTTACCCGAGCTGCCAGTGCTGATTTGAAGGAAATGAGCTGAGAGTTTCCTAAGTTTGGCCGATATATTCCAGTCAAGGAAACTGGACGCAGCACCCAGGGTTAAACTAATGTGGGAGAGACCGAAGCAGACGAGTAGTTACCAGCGGGCTCAGAGATGAACAAGAAAGTTGTAAGGTCTCTCTCCACGCCCTCGCCACCCTGTCACACCCGCACGGGCGTTGGGATTCCCTTGTGTCGGCACGAACAGAACTGGAGCGGGTCGGCGCTGTGATGTCACACCAAGGCCCAGGCGGTGCCTGAGAGTCTCTCTTTCAGGTGGCCTTTTAAAAGCTGAAGCTATTAACTTTGTTATGCAAGAGAAAGGGTTAAATTAGGCGAGTCTGGTGCTTTAAATATCTTTTTCTTTCAAAGGCTACCTAATCTGATGTAGGCTAACTGTAATGACATAATCCAAAAATAGCCAATAGTCTTCTCGGGGATGCTCATCCTTGCTGTGGTTCTGCAGCTGAGGGATGGCAGGAGGTTAATCCACGTTCGAGCAGCGTGAATTTTAACAAGAATACACGGTCCGGTGTTTGATCCACGATTTCACATGATGAGAGGGGGGATCTCCTCCTCGAGGAGGGTGCAGGCACTCCCCCTTTCAGTGTGGATTGACCAGGTCAACCTGGATTTTCTCTGACGGATTCTGTCCAACCCACTGTCAGCGACAGGATGGGAGCACAGGGCCTGGGGAGGTGCGCAGGGGTTTGGCTTTTTTTTTTAGTGTAACAGATCGTCTGTGATTGAAAATGTGAATGAAATCACTTGAGCTCCCCACAAGCGTGGTGCTAAAAGGCAGCTTCAAAGTGATAGCAGCCTCACGAGTTCTTTTTACAGGTCTTATCACAAATAAATTATCTTCTGACTAGGGAAGAAGGTGAAGTAGCTTTAGGTGTGTGCTATGTAGTGAATATCTGTAGCTGTACCTCAGCTGTTGATTTGGGGGTTTGGAAAAGCGAGTGAGTATATGCGGTAGCAGTTCTAGGGTGTCTGGAGTTGTTTTCATTGATAATTCACTGGGGTTTGGAACGTTTTATCTTCCACGTATGTTAAGAGCCTTTTCTTTTCAAAGCACATTCAAGCCTTTTAAAAGGTGAATTTTCACACACAGACTCTTGTTTTACAGATGATTTGATTAATCAAGTCTGTGTTCCTCTTTGTTTAAGTGTTTCTCTTTTTTTTGGTTACTTTTTTTTTTTGCAGGGGCCGGTTCTTTCTGTGGGTTAGCTCACGATGGCAGACCAGAGGCAACGTTCGCTCTCTACCTCCGGAGAATCCTTGTACCATGTGCTGGGGTTGGACAAGAATGCCACTTCAGATGACATCAAAAAATCATACAGGTAAAGGTTTAAGGTTTACACTGGCTAAATAGCTTTAATTTAGTGTTCAACAGACAGCCTGTGTATGTGTAGACTTGAGTTGGTACATTTAAACCTTTTACAAGAAAAACACATGAGAAAACCAAGTGAAGACATGGGTACTTCTTGCAAAAATCGGTGTGGAAACACGCCTGGGCTGTGTATATAAGTGCTGTTAAATTTTTACATTTTACCTCTAGCACGTCAAGTTCTTGAATATGCAACATCGTTCCGAAAGGTCTTTATCTATTGAACAGAGTTTTGAGATAAGAGTGATCGGAGTTAAAATCCTTCACGTTGCGTAGCTTTGTGTCCAGCTTCCGGGCCCCAGAGGTGTGTGGTGCTGCCCTGTCGTTCTGGCACAGTGTGAGGTCTGGTTTAAAAATGCAAATAAGGCTGAAAACTGAGTATCAGCAGTGCCTTTTTTTCCTAAAAACCTGTCAAAAGTTCCTTTTGCTTTGTTGATTTAGAAGATTATTTTTTCTTTGTTTCCTTTTTTAAAGAATTAGACGCATGAATTGGCTTCCTACTGACCAAATAAAGCCAACCAAAAGTCTGTAACAGTCTCCCTTTCCACATTCCCCCAAAATGTGTTAAAATGTGATTACTTCTTCACTTTAAGCGTGAGCTGCGGTCTCACAGCCTGTTACAGGAGTGGCAATGTATTTTTTGTTACACTAGGGGTCAGCAGTCCTCTTTACATGAGGGTACCTTTTTTTTTTCGAAGTTTTCTTTCAGTCTTTTGACATTTGCCAAAACTTTTTCCCTTCCAAAGTTACATTTTAATGCTGAAAGCAACTACTTGGTGAAGTTTGAACAAACTAGGTCCACAGAGTCTCAAAAATTACCTAAAGCCTATAAGTGGAAGCCTGAATCGGTCATCTTCAAGCTTTAGCAACTGGAAGGTAATTTTACCCTCTTGGGGGAAGAAGTGCAACAGTTTTTCCTGTGGAGAAATGACCCAGCTAATTTTCTGGAGGAGGAGAAGTGCCTTTTTCTGGTGCAGGAGATCTGTTAGCCTAAAATTCTGTATCGCTCTCAACTCGGGAGCACGTTTTTTGTGTTTATAAGGAGGTGTTTGGTCAGTTGTTTCTACTGATTTCTATAAATAGCCTGGGCCACATCAGAACCAGCAAATTTATCAACACCTAATCCGATTTTTTTTGGGGTGCTGTGTTCAGAGAGTGTAAACTGCTGTCCTTTAGTTTTAAGAGATCTGGCACAATTAGAGGAGGTACATTGTGGTTTGCTGGTATCTTGAAACTCTGAAGTGTTTTCCATTCTAGCAAGCCTTGAACGGAGAAGAAATACTTTGTTCCTGCACAGGAATTGGTGAATTAACCACAAGTGATTGTCTGTTCCTTTTTTGTGTTCAGACACTGCAGATTAGCCGTGGCAACTTGCTTTTATTTAGCCTTTGGTACCGTATCTTAGCCTTGTGGTGTGTCTTTTTTTTCTGTTAGGTTGGTCTTTGCTTTAGCAGGAGGTGGAAATTGCTGGAGCTGAGGGGTAAAAAAAAAAAAAAAGAGTACTGCTTCTCTTCAATGTCTTTTTCGTTTTTTTTTCTTTTTTTTCTGTTTTTTTTTCTTCTCATTGGATTTCTGAGGGCCAAACCCAGCGGTGTGAAGTCAATCCTGTGACCTAAGCTAGACGCTGCAGTTGCCTTTTGTTATCATCTAAGGAAGAATCATCAGGGAAGTTGAATCACAGATGAAGGAAACCAACTGGAACTTGAAAGTCTCTCCTGAGGGACGGACTAGGGAATTTAAAAAAAAATAAATCAAAAAACCAGGCACCCAAATCCCAGATTTTGATCTATAATGATCTCTTTTTTTTCTTTCTGCAGGAAACTGGCATTAAAATACCATCCTGATAAAAACCCTGATAATCCAGAGGCAGCAGAAAAATTTAAAGAGATCAATAACGCACACGCAATATTGACCGATGCCACAAAGCGAAATATTTATGATAAGTATGGTTCTCTGGGTCTGTATGTAGCAGAGCAGTTTGGTGAAGAGAATGTGAACACGTACTTCGTGCTGTCCAGCTGGTGGGCAAAGGTAAAGAAAAGTGCAAGGAGAAGTTGTTCGGGGTTGACATTTAAAACTCTTAAAGAGCTCCATTTGATTATTGAGTTTCTTTTTACTTGGAAATGGTTGAATTTCTAGTCCAGAAGTATTTTTCTGTTATCTTGCAGTGATAATACAGGCCTAATAAGCAAGACTTAGATTACTAAGAGAAGCTTGGACCCTTCTAGTGGATTGGGAAGTGATGAGGCTTTGGAGAGGGGGCTGTTCTCTTTGGTAATACCTGCTCAGTGATTCTGCAGAACGAGGGCGGACTCTGAACTTGAGCTCACGCAGGAGATCCCATTCAGAAGTTTGCTGACAAACTTAACTCAGAGGCTTCCCTGAACAAATGTCATTTCCTGGGTGATGAGTTATAAAACTGGGGGCAGTAAGTTCTGTCTCCATGTTGCTGTATTTTTGGTCTCTGGATTCCGTACCCAAGTCTCACAAACTCATCAGTCAGGCCTCGCCGGCACACGGCACCTGGTTTGGGCCAATCCCAGGCACAAATACGAACTGGGCACAGAGTGGGTTGAGAGTAGCCCTGAAGAGAAGCACTTTGGGGTGTTCATAGATGAGAAGCTCAGCGTGAGCCGGCAGGGC
>NW_009699928.1:0-2747 GCF_000703405.1 Apaloderma vittatum
CGTTTCGAGCTGGGGGCAGGCAGGATGCGGGTTTTGCGGAGGCTGATTTGGGGCAGGGCGCAGGGTGTGCACAGGGTGATTTCAGAGCGGGGGCAGGTTTTGCACGGGTTGTTTTCAGGCTGATTTCGGGCTGGGTGCAGGTGTTGCACAGGCTGGGTGCAGGCAGGGTGCAGGGTGTGCAGGATCACAGGCAGGACTCAGGACTTCCAGTGCCAGAGCTGAGTCCCCCCCGAGTCCTCTACTCAGCAATCAGCATCCCTTCCTGCCTGTTCTGCGCAGGGAAACGCCGTGCCAGGGCCTGGAGCTGTGCTGGGTTAGTTTTCTGTTTGCACCCATATCCCACTCCTGTCAGCTGGAGGTGAGTGATGTTCTTCCCCCATCAGGAGCAACGGCTGCCCATGGAATAACCATCATTTGGGGCTGTGGGTTCCCTGTGTTATCCCTGCAGTAAAGCAAGGGTTGTGGACAGGATTCCCAATCAACCCTCCTACCCCTGTGAGGATGCCTGAATCGTGTTCAGGATTTCTAAAATGAACCCTAGTCATTAACGTGGCAGGATCCGATGATGCTACCTGCTTCTCGGAATTTCATACCTTCCCCTTCCATCCTGATTTTAAACTTTTAATTCAAGCATCGTCAGCTTGATTTAGGCACGAGGCTGTCTGTCACGACACAGCGCGGGAAGCTCACAAAAAGATAGCTGTTCCCCTGGTCCATCCCTCTGCCCAGCTGAGGGAATGTTCACACCTGCCATCAGCCCAATTCAAACATGAAATAACTGTGAGTTGCTTAAAGATGTTAATGGATAAACTGGATGTTGGTTAACTCACTCTTTACTAGTCAAATACAGCAATGGGCTAAGGAAAACTGCAGTAAATGTCTCTATTCCTAATACAGGCTAATACAACACCCTTAATGCTATACAAACAGCATTTCTTTAATCTGACTGATAGAGGCTTTACAATAAGAGAAGGATGGGAAAAATGGCTGATAAGGCACCCAGACCTCTGTGATACGTTTTCTAAACAAATTGCCAGATGGTCTCACTAAGGCGCTGTGTCATGCTGCAAAGTTTTAGGATTCCCATGATGAAAAATCCTTCCCAAGCCCCTAAAGACATTTTGGGCGTGTGCTGGCGCTGCAGGGGTTAACCAATGGAGAGGGTGGAACCTGCAAAAGGCTGATTTGGGGGAAAAAAAATAAGAAAGGTAGCTTAACTGAAATCACAGCTGAGTGGGGTTTGGTGAATGGCATCTCTGAAGGGAAACCTGCCCCAGATAGGAGCTGTGGTGTGGTGTAAGGGGCATCTTGCTGGAAGCTGGCAGGGCCTCTAATTCACATGCACAAGTATCCTGTGGTGAGATGTGGGTTATTTATCCCTTCCTGGCTCAGTTCTTTCTCCCCTCTGTGTCTAAAGGCAGGGTGCAGGAGGGTGATGGGTGACTGTCAAGGGTGCTGCCACCCTGTCCTGGACACTGCTGCACCGCAGAATGACTTTACGTGGAGCCACTCGCCCTAAGGCTACATCACAGTTGCATTAATTTGTCTCAGTGATCAGCTCAAGATGAGCCTGAGTTATTATTATAGTCGTCATTATTGTCATTATTAATACTATTGACTATTTCTGTGCAGCAGCATCTGGAAGCTGCATCCAGCCCCAATGTGATCTGTGCGATCAAATCCTCTCGCCACTGCAGCGAGTTTTTCTTGTAAAAGAACCTCCACATGTCCGACTTCTTTTCTTGCTTCAGGAACTGTTTCCCACTGGGCTAGACCTGTGCTGGGAACAGCCCCTTGTATTTCTTCTCCTGGTTCAGGGCTTTCGAGATGCCTGAGCCTTACGGCTGCATCCCTCCAGCAGCAACACCCCGACAGCAGACTCCTCCACGCATCCTGGAGTTGACAAAACAATGCAGGTGCATTTCTGCAGCCCTGCCTGGGACAGCTTGGCCCTGTGCTCACGCTTTTCTAATGACACTTGAGTCCTTACAAGCTTTCCTTCCATGCGTAACGGTGCGTACGAACGTGTATTTCTGCGTACACGCACCCAAATACGGTATTTTTTTTTTTGAAAGGCGATGTCACAGTGTCATAACGCTTTGCTAAAACCCGTCAAGTTGTCATTCCTGTTAATGCCTTCCTAATCCCAGTGACTTGGTGAAGAGTGATCAGACTGCATCCTTGGCTCTGGAAAAGCCGTGGGGCTCTTTTCCCTAATGTGTGGGTTTATTCTTCCTGTCCGGGCGCAGCATTTTAGGGCAGGTTGGAGCTCAGCATCACCCGTTTTATTCTCTTTAACAATTTCTTCGCCTCATGACAACACAGAGCTTGCCCAGCGCAAACAGGTCCAGGGAATAGAAGAATTTCCTCAGCTATGAAATAAGTAAAGCAGAGGATTGAATAGTTTCTCCTCCCCGCCTAGCTCAGCAGCTCTGGCTGCTGGGTTATCTTGCCTCACTTCTGGGCTCGGCAACTTTCTTACCTGGATCCCCGAGCGGGTAATGCTGTTGGGTTCCCTCTGCCATTGAAAAGCTGACCTTTGTACATAGGGCCAAGCGCTGCTCTCAATTCCCTGGGTTAATCTGGAGTAAATCCCCGGGATTAACTGGATTTAACCCCGCGCTGGCTGAGCGCAGCCCTGACCTGCGGCGCTGCCCGGGCTCTGCTGGGCTCTGGGTCCTTGCCAGGAGCTGAGGGTTGGAAAAGACCAATAAACCATCCCATGCTCCACAAGCTGCAGCAGGGCC
>NW_009699928.1:2778-7281 GCF_000703405.1 Apaloderma vittatum
CTGCTGAAAAACCTGAGGGGATCCCTCCCCAGTGGGCAGAGCCCTTCTGCTCTGCAAGCATGTAGATCAGAAAGCCAAAGGCTTTCCATCATGTCATCTTTCTCAAAAAACCCAACAATCTCTCCTTCCCACTTTCACCTCCTTTTCTCCCTCTCTGGCTGCCCTGACAGTTTTGCTGCCCAGTTTATTAGGATTTATTAGGATTTATTTGATTTTCGCTCTCTATGTTTCCCTCTCCAGAGCGTGTTCTGTCCAGGATGGGGGCTTGGGGGCCTGAAATCATCACATGTGGGTCTTCGCCACCCCGGGGTGTTGGCACAGGCTTCTGTTTTGGTGATTTTTTTCTTGGGAGCCTGGGTGAAATATTCAGCCGCTTTGTTTGGCCGAAAGGATGAAAACCCTGTGCGAGGAAGATGCCCATAGCCATGTGTTTTCTACCTGCTGGGTATTTTCTTGGCCTGACATGAATGACGAGAGGTTCTGCCTCCATGGGACTGGGGTGAGAAGCTCATCCTGCCCCTGACTCTGCATCTTCCTGAAACCCTTTTCACATCCATCATCACACAAGGATGCCGTGACTGGCGCTGGGCACTGCTGGATGCAGAGCGGCCTGAGGATGACTCCAGCCCTGCCAGCGTGGGATAGGCGTGATGGTAGATATTGGGAAGAAATTCTTTACTGTGAGGGTGGTGAGGCACTGGAAAAAGCCCAGAGAAGTTGTGGCAGTGTTCAAGGCCAGGTTAGACGGAGCTTTGAGCCACTGGGTCTAGTGGGAGGTGTCCCTGCCCATGGCTGGGGGAACAAGGTGATCTCTCAGGTGCTTTCCAATCCAAACCATTCTACGAAGTCTGTGATGACTGCGGCTCTCTCGCCTTGCTCTTCATGGTTGCTTCCCTCCCATTTACATCTCTACCTGATACTCCCTGCTTGGGTTTGCGATGGAGAGGATCCCTTTTTGCTCTCCCAAGGCGTCCCTCCGTCTCCTCCAGCTCTATTCCACCCTCTCCAGCAGAACTCCTTTCCCCGCCTCCGCCACCGGCTGCCTTGCAGAGCAGCCCGATGGAACAAAAAAAAAAAAAAAAAAAAAGAGCAGCAGCAAACCCCAAAGATGTGTCATTGTGCTAAGTGCTTTCAAACCTTGCAGGATGTCACTGTGTCACAATTTCAGTTCATTAGGCGGCGCAGGGAAGACGCCGTGACATCAAAGCGCTCCTTTTCCCTATAGAAACGGGAGCAGCTCTTTTGATCTCAGCCCCCAGTATCCCCCCCAGATTAATATTTACTTGTACAACCCAAACCTACGGGGGATCCTGCGCTTGATTCCACCATATGTTCTGGGGCGGTTTTCGTTGCTTCCCTGGTTTTCTTTGGGAGGTGGTTTGTTTGGCGGGGAGGGAGGAGTAAGCAGTAATTTTTTGTATGTTTATTTATTTCCAGGCTACCCTCTGCTTCTCGGGCACGGCAGGGGAGGGCACCCAACCTATTCGGTGTCAACCAGCCGCTTTGAAGCTTGCCACCATCAAACGCTTTTTATTTTGGGGGAACCCGGCCAGCTGTTTGTTTGCTTCCCTGCTTTATATTGATTCAAGGAGATAATCTCCCAGGCCCCACGTGCTTAATCTGTGAGCTGCTAATGTTGCATGAGATATTGAAACGGTTCCCTCTCCCCTGGACCGCTGGGGTATTTATAGCTTAATGCAGAGGTTTACAGCATAACGCTCATTTTCAGAGCAGCGGAGGATACATGTGTGTATCTAATACCACAAAACTGCCGTCGATTTTAGCGGGGATGTGCCAAAAAAGTGACTGAGTAGTTTATATTGTAGGGTGTCTAACGTGGGGGTTTAGCTGCTCCCTGTATCTGAGCAAAAGCGTTGCTTCATGCGAAGGATGCTCCCCGAAAAGCGAGACGTGAAGTCGAGCTGGGGAAACGCCGGCACAAGTGTGAAGCCCCGGGTTCTGCATGCAAAAAAAAGGGACCCCCCTCCTCTAAAAGGCAATTTAAAGCAGGATCTGTCTCTCTCTCTCTCTCTCTGTTAGCATCTGACAAAATGGAGTGGGAATGAATTCAATTCAGAGACATCTAATTTCATGAGAGACTCTCTAAGAATAATTCTACTGTAGATGCTTAAAGTGATTTCAACATGAAAAGCAGGGAAGAGAGAGAAGATGATAGAAAATGACTACAGAATTTGTGCCTTCCCCTCCTTCGCTTAAGCCCTGCTCATCCCGTGCGTGTCCTGGCATGAATGCTGAAGAAAAGCGCGGTGCAAATGCAACGATTTCTTCTGTGTTTTTATTACCTGAAACAAAGAGATGCCCACTGAAGGTGGGTGTAGCTGCCTGGCTGGGGCCAGTCCAGGGGGGAAAATCTGCGGGTTTTTAAATCAAGGGTTTTTTTAGCAGTGTTTTAAGCACTGCTCACAGAGTGACAAAAGGCAATATTTAAGTCGCATGTGTGGGATATCAGTCATTTGCACCATCCTGGGGAGCTCTAGGTGATACTTCTGTGCCCTAAGTGGTGTTTGGGAAGCTGAATCTTGAAAATCCTGACACAGAGCCTGTCACTGATGAGAATACATGACCACTATTCTCCCTCTATTTTTTTTTTTTTTTACTGCATTTTTCCTTCCTGCTGTTTAGGGGGTTTAAACAGCCTTGATTTTCCGTGGCTGACAACACACCCCATATGCTATTTATCTTGTCAGAACTCTCTCCCTCTGCCCTCAGCTCCCATTTTGTTCTCATTAATAGTGATTATGAAAAATGGGGCTAAATACTTACTTTCATATGATTTATCCAAATGTTGAACTGCGTAATTGGAGAAGCTAAGACATTATCCCTTCAGATTCTGTCAAGACTCAATTTCTGCATTTGATTTAATTTTTAGACTCATGACCCATAACAGTACATATATTTATTGCCTTTATGGAGGCTTGGCGGAACAATATATCTATCAGTCAGGAGCGGGAAGCTGCATATTATATATAAGAAGTGAAATAGTCTGTGTTTTTTAAGAACACTTGTCCTTAGCATGCAGTTATTAACACAGGGCCCCCAGATACAACAAAATTGAAAGTCAGCTGGAAGGAATGCCCTTATAATGAAGATATTTAATAGCTGGCATCAGCTCCTCATTTTCCTTTCCGTGACAGAAGCGACGCATGAGCAGAGGGGAGCGTTTGCGCTGCGGAAACCTCCCCTGCCCCCTTCCAGGGCCTGATCCAGCGCTTTTCTCCCCTTCCACTTGCCACTGGAAATTGCTCACATAGAAGAGACACGTAGGATTTGCTCCCGTTTTTCCGAGCTCCCCCCTCCCGGAGCTGTGCGCACACGCTGGGGCTGGCGGGAGCGCGTGCTGCTGCCTCGCGACGTGTTCCTGCATCCCTCTCCCCCCTCCTAATCCATCATTTCTGTGCCCCAGCCGTTTGCAAATCGCTTTTTCTTTTTGGCCAGCTGAACGCAAAGGCTTCTCGTTTCTCAACGCGCAACTCCAAGTGGAACCGGTTCGAAGCCCGGTTTGCTGGGGCCTGGGTCCACCCGCAAAGTAACAAAGCAGCTCCGAAAACTCAAACCCGCCGGCACCAACCCGGCATCCCAAATCAACGCTGACACGGTGTTGAAATTGTTAATAAAACAAGTAATCAGGCTGCTAATATCTGCAAGCACCATTTTGGAAAACAGATCATAGAGCAACCATCAGGGAGTGTGGTTAATGTATAAAACAATTACTGTAGTCAGATGCTTAAATAAGAGCCATAGTGATAACAAATGCGGTTCTGTACAGAGGAGCAGTTCACAGTACTCGAGGAGTTTTATTTGTGATACCAATATGAAGAGGGATAACTCCAGGATGACGCCGATGCATTTATCACCAGATCCCTTTTTCCTTGGCATGAAACCTGCTAAACACACGCGTGTGCGCACACACATGCCTGTGCACACAGATACAGTTTTGACTCAGTGCCCCTTGTCGTAGAAACTAATATAACTATTTAAAGTGCTGTCAGCTAGTTCATATCATCTTCCTTTTAAATACAAATGCGGTAACCGGTGGTGAGAGCTGTCTTTTAAGCAGCCCTTTTAAACAAAAGCTTCCTGTTGCCATTTCTGCTGAGGATCTCACCACTCATCTTTTATTTCGCAGCCAGCCCTGAGACCTGGGCATGGTTCTCCCCTCCTTCTGAGACTCTTGCAGGCAACAATAAGAATATTGATTTTGATTTTTAGACTCATCGTATTGCAGTGATATCTCCCCTCCCCTTATTTTCTCTAGTATTTTGTTAATTACTCCAAAGCTCTCTTATTTTCCGTCAGCACTAAATCCATAACCCGCTTCTGCTGCCCGGCGCGGCTGGGACTTACTATCTCTTTAATCCCAATTCCTCTGTTGTGCATCTTCCACTATGAGGAGCAAAAACTGCCCGGAGAACCCCAAAGCACACAGAAAAAACACCAAGACCCTAATGAAAAGGGCTGGCCGGGACATCCGGCTGAAACGGC
>NW_009699928.1:7312-41377 GCF_000703405.1 Apaloderma vittatum
CAGGAGCACGTTTGCTGGGAGAGGGTCGCTAAAAAGGAATTTTTAGTTTAAGGCTGAATGTCAGAATGGAAGAACCTAAAATGGCTTATTTGAAGTGCACCAGGGTTGATCAGAAAGATTTCTGTGTCTGCAGCCATTCAACCTGATTGGGAGAAAAAAAACCGAGAAGCGTTGCAACTGATGATGTTTTTATGAAACCTCGCCTTTTAAAAATCTCAAATTCCTGTTGATGAAATATTCTTCCCTGTAGTGAACCCAGCTCAATTTGTTAATATGTACGAGACGTTTTAGCTGTTTCCCCGCCTTTAAATTCAAAAAGTTAAAAATACCATGTCAAAATTCAAAATACTGTATCAGCTTTAATAACCATGTTGTCTTTCTGGGTTTGATTTTATGCCATATTCTGCATAAAGCCAGCAAAACCACCCTATACAACCTTTTTTTTTTTTTTTAAATAAAAGAGACAATGATCCACTGCGCAATTCCTTTTGGTTGTATTATAGACTGAGCAACCACAGTGACCGCCCTCAGGTTATGTGGCACTTTAAAACTCCGTTTCCCATTGTTTCAAATTTTGCACTACTTTTAAGCAGAAACAATAGACGCATCTCTCCAAATCAGACCGACAAAAATCAGAAAGCTCTGCCCAATAAATGACTGTTTTCGGAGCCCGGCGCACTCGCTGGGAATTTCCCCCTCACGTTGGAATTTGCTCTTTCCCGTCGGCTTCCACGAACTTTGCGTTTCTCTGTTCCTCTGGTGCGCTCTGGTTCCTGCGGGAAAGAGCTTTAATGATGGAAATCCTGAGGTTAACCAGCTACAAATGATATTTAGTTATTAAAAGCATCGGCTGGGCCTGAGGCTGAGCGGGGATGGGTTTCTCCTCCAGGAGATCCAGGGTTTTGCCTGGGGGATCGCGATCAGCCCAACCTGAAGGGTCCCATCCTTTCCTGGGCAGCACCCCCAGCTCCGTGGCATCAGGGATGCAGGAGATCTCAGCCCCTCATCCCAGTGTCCTTGGCCGCGGTGGCCGGCACGTTGCAATAGCTATTATTAGGGTTGGGTTTTTTTTTTTGAATTATATCGCTTGTCTTTTTTACGGTCAGACAGTCAACTGTCAGCATCAATTACGAGAGTTAATATTGACGTCCTCTTAAAAGAGGTTTAAATATTAAAGTGAGAAGGGACTCGCTCTGGGCTTCAGCTCTTTGTGGTGTTCGTCAATAAAAACCTTAACTTGCAGAACAGTTGTCACAGTGATTTTTTGTGTCTCGCGCTGATGTGATGCCTGAGTGGCAAATGTCGCCGGAATTTTTCAAGTGAGCAAACTGCACTTATTAATTATGCTAATAATCATGACTCAAGATAACTGCTCTGAGGAAGACAATAGCTGAAACTTGCTCCCTGTAAAAGGGGCAGCGGAGGAGCAGTCGCCTTTGTCGTATTCAGCTCTGTGCAGCGAAAAAAATCTTCCCGGGAAACAGCCATTCCCACACCTAAACCAGAAGCCTTGAAACGCCTATCTTTATTTTAACCACCATGCTATTTATTGATTTTTTTCCCTGCAATTATGCAGCGCGGTGTTTATTTGCATCAGTGCTCTGCCGTGCCGTATATTAAACCTCCCGTCCTCCAGTGGCGGCTCTTTAGAAAAATGCTTCTGATTTCCCCTCAGAGTATGAGGTCAATAGGCCAGAGCTTATGATTTTGAACCTATAGGCAGACCTAATTTATGGATCGTTTCTTGTGTTTAACCATTTCTGGGAGAGGGGTTTCAGCAGAGAGACGGAGCGGATCCATTGTGCACAGCTGAGATCCAGGCTTTCGGGGCTAGAAGTAAAGCTCAGTGCGACGCTGAAGCTAATCCAGATCTGTTTCTCTATAAATTATGTATAGTTCTTCTGAAAAAATGTTTGTATTTCCTAATATAGCTCTAGATTATCTTGCTAAAGCAAGGGAAATGTTGTTAAGAGGGAGTCGGTTCTCACGTACCATAAATTAGTTTTCATTTGCTAAGCAGGGAATGCATTTAGTTCTCAGATTTTGTTTATTGGACTAATATTGACAAAATATGGATTTGCTTCTCTCCCTCCCTAACAACTTTGGCAATATTTGGTGAGGACGGCAGGTTAAGGTTTTACATTACAATAAGTACACATTAAAAAAAAAAAAAGAATATAAAAATCTCCAGCAAGATTATAGCTTGTATTGCCCAGCAGCTGGCGAGGCTTTTGCAGTGGGTGCTCGGCAGGATCAGCCCGGGGACGGCTGCTTTGGCTTTCGCTCCCTGTACGAGCTTGGGGTGCTCAGGAAAGGGCTGATCACCCCTTTCCAGCTGATTTTGGATCAGAGGCAGAGAAAATTCAGTGTATGACAGGCTGCGGAGGCCGGGCTGGGGGCTGCGGCGTGCCGCACGCATCGCTCTGGGTCTGACTTAACCGGCAGTTAACTCGGCAGCTCTTGGGAGCGATCCCCTTGTGCTTTGCCTCACCAAAACCATCTGCTAGAGTTGTGCCTTCAATCGCCTGGTCCTCTGGAGGCAGCAGGGAGAAAAAAAAAAAGAAAAAAAAAAGGCAAAGTAAAAGTCTTCCGTGGAAAGAAGTAAAATAAATAATTAAAAAAAAATTAGAATTAACCCATTCAATCCTGAATGAAGTTTTTTGCAACCTAGCTGAGGCAGGGGCTGGATTGGAGCCTCAAGAGCTCACCGATGGTGGCAGGAGCTCGGAGGTTCGCCAGGTGCCAGGGAACAAATAAAGCTCTCAATAAGGTTTGGATGCGAGCGGGTGCCAGGCACTGCCCTCGGTCGTACCGTGGCCTTGGGCTGTGTCAGTGCGGAGCTTGCCATCGCGACCTGCCCTTCTGCCCAGGCATGTGGGAGCTCAGGAAACCTGGCTAGAAAAATTGCCGTGGGAAGCCCGGTTCAAGGGCTGAGTTGCTCCTCTCTCTGTGGGCATGGGCTGAGCATCCCCAGTGGCCACGATGCTGCAGGGGCAGCTGCACACGTGTGATGAGTGTGTGAGTGCTCATGCTGCTCACAGCAGGCTCTGACCCCCCACACATCACCTAGACACCACGAGGTGAGCTGGAGAGGAACTCACAGCCTTTAATTCTGGATTTATGGCTGCTACTGATCCTGAGCTAACCTTTGGCCATTACGGTGTCTGAATGCAACTTTGGGGATTAATAAACGGGAGGAGTCGGGACCTTAACTGTCAGGAAAACAGGAGATGTGCCCGGCACTAAAACCAACAGCCATAAACCGTGGAGGATTCCACTTCACCTAAAGAAAAAGCAGCTGCCTGGTGTATGGGGTTAACAGCAGCGAGCCAACGTGCCAACGCCGCAGGCTCCCAAGGAGTTAAAATGAAGCAAAACCTCCTCATGCATTTTATGTCACAGCTCCCCCCTTTTTTTGTCTGTGTGTCTGTGACCAAGCCAAGTTCTTTTTTAGCTCTACCCTTTTGAAAACTGCTGGTTACAGATAAATTAAAATGCCAGAACTGAAATTGCCCACGTTAGCCCCTAAGGGAGCCTGCACTGTCATCTTTCATTAGATGCTGATAGACCAAAAGCCCAAGGCAAAGTGAAAGCTGGTTCCTAAGAAAGGGCTCGGAGCCAGGAGCTGCATCTCTCTGCTGTAATCTTGCATCTCTGTCCTTTTAAGTTTAAGCTGAGCAATGCTTTCTTGGACATGTCTGTTTTCATACTGCAAATTTCAGTCTTAAAATCAACAGCAAATATGAACAGGGTATTCCACAGAGTCCTAAATTGTCAAGACAAGCCAATGCATTTTCTCAGAGCAATCTGATGGTTTTGTCTGGTGTCAGCCCTTACATCCTCCAGTGCAGATGATATGTTTGGACGGTTTAATAAAGAGCTGTTCGGAAATGTGACTGTTATTGTTCTTTAAGAGGAGTCACATAATCTTTCAGCAACAAAGGCGGAATTTCCCCCACACTTCTACCAGCGTTTTGAAAGAGGGATGGTGGCTTGGTGGGTTTTGTGAAGTGCAACAGAGGTGAAATTGTCTAGTCTAGGGGAAAAAAAAAAGTCTGAAATTATGCCCGCGCAAGGACCTTAATAAACCGTAAAGGCCAGTGGCTTTCCAGCATCCTTTCATTTAGTGTTTGAATGAGGGATGTGCTATGACTCAGAAGAGAGGGGCTAGTCCTGGATGTGTGTAGGCTCTGCTCGCTGAGCCTCCAAAAGGAGCAAAACTCCAAATCCGATTCCTTACGGGCAACTTGAGCTGGTGTGCCCAAAGGATAAAAACTTCCTTGTGTCCCCAGGAGCGGTGAATGGGTGAGGAAGAGGAAGTCCTCAGGCATCACCCGTGTCACCTTGTGACTACGAAACCATATGAGGCTGCTGCTTATCGTAACATTTGCATGGGTGGTCACCATGGAGTTCAGTGGCAAGTGGCTGAATATGATATTTTTTTTAAGGCACACAAAAGTGTTGAAAGGCTGGAGAAGCCAGCCCAGTTGTTCTTGCTCATCTGTCGCTCTAGGCAGTGAAATAATTTACTCTATTTTCATCCACCTTTTTCTATTTATTTGTATTGAGTTATGAAGGGGAAAAGAACCATCTTAGATGTCTCTTACTCTTCTGGAGTCAGCAGGGCTTTAGTTTTCAGACCATTATATCTCTGTGCTCCTAATCTCAGTGTTTCTTTTTCTAGCTGCCCCTGAATTAACTTTTATTCTGTGTATACAACACAAAGCAAACAACTGCACAGCAAAGTCTGGCACGCTTTTCTCTCCGCGGCAGGTAGGACCACTTCACCGCGTGACATCCGCAACTGATTGAGTATATGAAACCATAACACAAAGTAAAGAAAACTGGAAAATATGTTGTTCCAAAAGTTATTGGGCAAGGCCGTGGGGAATTAATTTTCATTGCACTACAACTCCAGGGGAGGCCATAATAATGAGCTGCATTTAGCAAAAGTAAATACCCGTGACAACTCTGTGTAGGGCTGAGGCTGCCGCGCAGTTTCCGCTGTGGCTTGCTGGACAGCTCGAGATCACAGAGTAAGGGGAAGCATTTTGACCCTAGTTTGGGGGAATTTCTGCTATATTTGAGCACTTCATTGGAAGCCATTGTGGCAGGAGAGGTCTTAGTAAGGGCAAACATCCCTGTGATGCAGTAACTTGGCATTTTGACTATAGGTTTTCTTTCACTGCATCCCAAAGGTTTGCTTCAGGCATGCAAGGAGGAAGGTGCTTCCATAGTCTTCACAGAATGCACTGCCACTGCTCTGCCTTCCCAGTTTCAGTCCTCCCCAATTTTTAAATAAATTTGTGCTCCTGTGCTGCAGATGAGGTATCATTTATCTGGCCTGCTGCCAGAGGCTAGTCACTTGGGATAAAGCAGAGTTTTAATCTCACCTGTGTGATCTAAATAAAATGGGAAGAGTGAAAAGAGGCAGATCAGACTTTGGCCCTCATTTTGCTCTTGCTTCTCCTGACTTTGTGGGTAATTTTTGCAGACTGTGATTCCTCCAGGGGGATGGCAAAGGGTATATGTGCAACCAGTGAGCCTTTGTGGTGCCTGGCGAGGATGCGGTTTCCTTGTCTGGCTCTTCCAACTCTCTACGCTACATCAAAAGGACAATGGAAAAAAAAAAACCAAACGAACCTCCAACCCTTTCCAGAAGGAGCCTGGGAACAGCCGTCAGGCAGAAATGATGCCTGACGTGCCGCACATTGGGTGGTTTCTCCCACGGGTGCTCTGAAGAGGCTGCTTTGGCCACCGAGCAAAGGTCGCATCAGCAGAAGCCACGGGGCTGCAAGAAAGGCAAATTTAGTCTAAAATCAGAAGTGCCATTTAGTTTCCTGACTTGCAAAAGAGGATAATCACGCTCCCTTTACATGGGTATCATGCCGTTTAATTAGTAAATGATTAATTTGTTAATGATTTCCCTGGCATGGAAAGCACTACTGAACAGCTTCTTTTCCCAGCCATGTAAATCTGCAGCAGAAGGGAGGTACATCTGCACCTTCCCAGGGCTTGCGTGTGGTTCCTCCCCCATTCCGCTGCTGCTCTGCCAAGAAAGATCTCCTCGCTCCGTAGATGTTGCAAGCAAAATGCAGCTCCAGGAGCCTGCAGCACCTCTGCATTAAGGCATGCGAGATTTCTGTGAAGCTGACCAACATCCTTGCCCTCTCTGAAGTGAAAAGAGAGAAGGGATTTTTTATTTTTTTTTTCTAGAGCTGGCCAAAAGCTGGGGACTGAGTGTCAGCTCTCCTGGTCCCCACCACTGCACCTTGCTCAGAGCCAGCTGCAGAAGATGCACGTTTGCGTTGCAAATGTAACCACAAAACATGTCGTTCTGATCTATAAACACTCAAATATCCCAAATTCTGTTTTATTCACTATTTCAGCAAGTGAGATTATCAGTGAAAAGAGAAGGAAGCAGAAATGAATTTCAGCCTTGCTTAAGAAAAGGGAAAAAGACCCATTTAAGGCAATTTCTCCAATCAAGAAGAAAGGCTGTTGGAAAAAAACAGATCAAAACAAGCCTCGTTGCCTTGCAAAGGGAGTTGATCAGAATGGCATTTTCTATAAAAAGGGTTTGGGAGGGACTGTGAGGAGCCTGGGGCTGATTCCCCAGGGTGCTTTTCACCTTGGAAGCCCAGGCTGCAGTTCCCATCCCCCTGGGTGGCTGTTTCTCTGCCTTCCTCTGTCTCCCAAGGGGTTAGTTTGCCACAGGGACAGATGAAAAGGCCCAGAACGGTTTCCCCTCTCCTGCTCTAGAGCTTCCCTTACCAAACCGAACCTGCTCCCTGGGCTCAGGTTTCAGACAGCGTGGTGGTAGCACAGAGACGGCTCACTCCTATCCTGTGCCGTGGGTTCTGCCCTTTTAATTCTTGTGAGCAGCTTATCTGCCTTTCCTTATCTCAAGCTTTTCCTTCCTCATGATGCCCTCCGTACCCTAACCTTCCTGCTCTCCTTTCCCCCAGCCCACCTAATCCACCCTGGGGAGGGGGCTGCCCCTTTTAGAGCTTTTTGCCTGAAGCCACAGGATTCCCAAGCTCAGTGGTGACCTGTAACTCCAACATCAGCCTTGTGACACAGGAATAAAAAATGTGAGTAGAGCTGGACCCCTCACACTTTGAGTGGCTTCATATTCCTTAGGAAAGCTCAACACACAGATACACTGCCGGCTATGTGCAAAGCCACGCATTCAGCTCCCTGCAAGCTGGTGAGATTGGCTTAAAAATAATGAGGTTTAAAAATAGAGTAAAATACATTTTGGGCAACTTTCATCTGCTCCTTGGCTTTGGAGTGGTTTTCAGCTTGGCTCTGGGGACCACTTCAATCCCATTTCCAAGTTCTTCTCTGTACCCTGGAGGGCCAGACATCTACTTGAAGAAATCAAATCAAATCGGAGATTGCCAGAAACCCCACAAAAATACTGACGGTTTTTAAACCAAACAAAGTCTTCACTCCAAATGGAAGCCCGGTCCAGCCTGACAACAGAAATCACAAGTTGGCAGTGCAGCCCTCCTAGCGAGGCATCCTTGCTGATTAGCGCTGCCGCCTCATTAACATGCATACTGTAATCTCATTTGCTCCAGGATTGCTTTGATGTTAATTCCAGCGTTTTGGTGCAGTGTGGTACTGCACTTTGTGTTTCCAGGCTAGCATCCCTCTCTCCTGCAGCTCAAGCCTTCTCTTTTCTCTTGAGTCTGCCCTTGCTGTGGCCACTAAAGCACCGGCCACCTTCACCCTCCCAGCTCGTGGCTTTGTCCCCCCTCACCTTGCACCCTGGCCCTGTACTGGTCGTGCTCTGCTCTCTGTATCATTTTCTCTCCCTGTAATTTTTCAGCTGCCCTCTCATATATTTTTTCAAACTACGTGTATCTTTTCCTTCGTAGACCCCACACGCCTTGCACCCCTCCCTGCCAAACAGTGGCCCCCTCCTCCTGGGTGACCCCGAGCTGGACCACGGTAAATGGGCACAAGAAGCCACCGAGTGCACATGGAGTAGTAAATCCCATTTACCATTTACTCCAAGGAGAAAATAAATGCAACGGTGCAGCATGGACAAGGCAGATGTCCAGTGAGGTGGGGGAAGAACATTAATGTATGTCATTACAGGGAGCTGAGTTATCAAGAGAGGCAGACGTCTGGCCAGGCTCGGCTGGGGATGCCGTAAAGAGGTGGGGTTTTTTCAAAGCAAGATGGGGACTTCACCTCTCTGCAAAATCAATCTTTTGCACGCTTCTCAAATGCAGCTTCCAGATATCCCGGGCGTTTGCATTTGCACGGGCTCAGAGCTGCCTCAAAACATGGGCAGGCCAGAAAAGTGAGACTGCTGCATTGTCTGGGAGATCAATGACTTTAATAATTAGCATCTTACTTACACATGATTTCTATCCTCAATTTGAATCTTAATTAGAGACGGGGAGGGGGATTTAGAAACCGTGATGTAGCACGACGCTGTGTGTTTCTCCTCTCGGAGGAGGAGACCCTCCGGCAGGACCCGTGACAAACCCGCTGCAGCCTTGGGGACCTCGCCCTGCTCCCCGAGGAAAAGGCAGCCCCTCCAGGGAGGACACGAGGGCTGGATGGTCCCACAGCCAAGTCCCCTACACACACACTGCCCCAAACCACAGCTCTGCACGGCAGAGACAGGGGCTGGCCAAAGGATCGTGCACCTCGGGTGCCCACCCAATGCATGTCCCCAGCTGGCAGGTGCCACGTGTCACCGACACCTTCTGCTAAAGGGAGATGCGACCAGTCCTGGGGTGAATTCTCCTCACAGGACAGGCTGGAGGGGGGACAGAGCTGCTCTGGATGAGGCTGAGGCCGATGGTGCTGGTCAGACCTGGCACCTGCCTCAAGTGCTCAGCAGCTGTAAAAATCCGCTGCAATTTAAGGACCAAGAAAGGGACCGGGGGAGCTGTCAGTGCAGGCAGGCAGCTTTAAACCTCTCAGCCTACATGTCTTTACACAGGGACATGCATAAAAAAAAAAAAAAAGTGAGGCATTTGAAGCCCACCATTTTAATTAAACTGATTTAACATCCGAGCTTGCGAGGGGCGCGGGGCTGGCAAGCACAAAGGAGCTGCACAATCACTTTGGCTCCATTGTTGACGGGCTTTTGCTCTCTGTTTGTACAATAACCTATTGAACTTTTCCAGACTGTAATTCAATACAGAATAGATCCTTGCAGGAGGCTTTTTTGGCAAGGAGCACTGAAGGCCTTGAATCAATTTCACTTTTCCAGCGTGGCTGTTTAATGTATTGATATCAGCTAGGGAAAAAAAAAATAAAAAGGAATCAATGTTACTTTTATTTGTCCTGAGCTGAAGCCTTTTGGGCCCGTTCTTTGTGACACTGATACCATGCAGCGTGTGCCTATTGTCCCACCTTCGCCAGGAAAAGCAAAGACTGTTAACACGAAACAAGGGTGAGTTGTTTTTTTTTTTTTCACCTCGCTTGTACGTCCCAGTTTTGCAAAAGCTTAAAACCTTTTGTAGGAAAAGTCCAGCAATTGCACTGCTGCATGGCTTAGCTGGTTGTTCTGGTGATACTGGGACAACGCTGAGCAACACCGGGAACTCGGGATGCGCAGCCAAGGCGATGCTCAGCATCGAGCACACGCCTGGACCTGAGCGCAGCATCCTTCCGGACAGGGCTCTTTCCAGGTCCTCTTTGAAAAAAAACAAACCCCAAACCCAGGGAGCTGCTGCCACGGTTTGGCAGAGCTGGATCTGAGGGACCGGTGCTGCGCTGCTGGCGGGACACCCTCGTCCTCCCCATCCCACGCAGCAGCAGCACCGGAACCCCTGTGCAGCCTCAGAGCAAGTGCAAGAGGAGAGAAAGCCCTGGGGGGAGGTTGGAGGTGTAGGGGCAGCCCAGCACCTCCCTCCCGTGTGGAAAGGAGCTGGGGGATGTCCACAGAAGAATGAGGAATGGGAAGGAGCTGGGGGATGTCCGTGGTTTGGGTAACAGGGCTGCGCAGGCTCTGGAGCATCGCACCAGAAGCACTCCTGAAAGACAAGGCTGTTAATTGTTACTTAAGCAATCAGGCTGTTTCCAGAGTGCCTGGGGTGAAGCAGCGGCGAGTGGAAGGTGTCTTACTGCCAGGGTGAGAAGTGGCATCGCTGGGGCCCCTCTTTGCTGAGAAACTTTTGCTGGGAGTGTGAATGAAAGCTGTGGGCTGCCCCCCGGGGCTGCTGGTGTGACCTGCAAACATGAAACACCTGGGAGAGAAACCAGAGAAACCAGCCAAAAGCAAGCGTGCAGGGGGGAAAAGGAAAAAAATAAATCCCTCTTGGGTTGAGCCAAACTCCGAGACAAAAACAGGGAGGAGGACTGGGACAGGTTACCCCTGGCTGCCAGACATCCCTGCTGAGCCAGTGTGCCTTTTCCAGCCCCAGAAGAGAAATGTTTCCCTGCCTTGCCCCCATCCCAGCCCTTCCTGAGCCATTCTGCGTGCAGAGGGTCTGGTCTCCATCCCGGGTGACACACATGTACGGGCACCAAGAGAATATGATACACACAAGCACCACACGTAGAGACAGGGGATGTGCTTGGTAACAAATGCCAGTTTTGCTAGGAAAAGGAAAGGCTGGATTTCACAACTCCTTAAGCGATGTAAAAGCACAAATCTCACTGATTTATTTACCCTCTCGGAGTACTTCTCTGTTAGGGTTTGTCCCAGATGAAGAGGAGACTGACGCTGCAGCAGTTAATTACAAGAAACAGGACGACCCTTTTGAATGGAGTTTCACTTGCTGAAGATTTAGTCTTGGGTTTAAAAGGCAGCTGCTTGAGAGCCAGACAGAGCTTTCTGCCCTGCTGTTTACCAGGGGGAGACAGGGTAAAACACGTACCTAAAATATCTACATTTACGTATGCGCCACAAGGTGTCTGTGCTTGCCTATCTGCTTAGAAATCCAAGGCACCCGATATTACTGTAGCGAGTCCCGCCAAAGGAAACTGAGAAACAAAGTCACTGCTTCTAATTAGCTGCTGCAGTGTAAATCTAATCTTCATTTAGAGCAATTTCTGAAAGACAAAGAAAAATCCACCTGACGAGGCGCTGGCGAACCGGATGATGTACCTACGAATCAAAGCCCCGCGTCTCGAAACTTAGCTGAGAAAGGGAAATAAACGGGAGGGCATGAGGTGGCACATCCCGGGCAGGATGGGGATATAACGCCCGGGATATAACACCACCTACGTCTGACCCTCAGCAGCCCCTTACTCCCGTTTCCTCCCCCCCACACTTATAAATCAGAGCAGAATTAATTCAGGCGCCGCGTTTTATTTGATAAACGTCAAAATATGTAAATACCGGGCTCTCTTCCTACAGTCGCTAAAACAAATGGAAAACACATTTATTAGCATAGAGATGAGTTTAATCAAATCAGCGGCGAGTACAAATTAGCCACAGGAAACGTAATGAGCTGGGAATTAATTAGCAGCATAATGGTAATAACTTTGCCTGCTGATTACCTTGCGGCCATGGCTCTCCCCCAGGGCTTTCCATGGGTTCTCCAACAGCTGATCTTTTCTGTTGCAGGAGCCCCTGAACTGGAACAGCATGGCCGACAGCTCCCGTGCAACAGACTGGAGGAGGGGAGGGAGAAGAAATGAGGGAGGAATGAAGGGAAAAAAAAAAAAAAGCCATGTGAGAGATCCACCGCCTTTACCTTCCCAAGCCAGGAGCCCGTTTCTTTACCCACTGCTCTCGCGGTTTTGTCCTGCCGGGCTGAGCGTTCCCCAGTCCCTACGTGGCTCTAGTGTGGGGCGTGGGGATGCTGCCCTCATGGGGGGGGTGGGATATCGGAAGGGTCACCTTCACCCATCGCATATCGCCTCCCCGGCCAGGCACGTGGCACATTTCCAAGCGCTAACAGCTGCCAGCCTGCACCCCAGGGTGATTCCAGTGCTTTCAGCATCGAGCTGCGAGGGGGTGATGCTGGATCTGACTTGGCTGAAAACAAATATCCCGGTGGTTTTGGAAAGGGACTGAAGCTGCCTTGGGAAGGGCAGGAACTGGGTGACCCCGGAGACTCAGCTGGCTTTTTTTGAGGAGCTGATGTTTTGTGAGGAAGGGACAATTGGTGCTCCAGGGGCTTTGTAAAGTGCTGGGTTTGTAAATTAACTGTTTGACACCAACAGTGATGGAGAACAGTGGGGGGCAGGGGCTGGATGGAGGAAAGGGGCAGTTTCTCTTCTTGATTTATTTGTATTCCTTCTGCAGTGCCTCTTGTCCTAACACCTGAGCAGTCCAAAATAACTTGCGTGGAGCCTTCCAGTGCCGGGGCTAAAAGCACTTCATAAGCCTTAATGAATCAAGCTGTGCAACAGCCCTGCAAGGAATTATTATTCCCAATGGTGAGGAAGGGTAAGGGAAAACCACTCACATCTGGGGGCCTCCATTTAGGTGCTTCAGTCCATCCTCGTGGACCTTCACCCAGCAGCCTCTCATTCGAGTGACTGAGTCAAAACCTGAGAATTAAAAACAAAATAAAGCCAGGCTAAAAAAATAAGCCAGGCTACACACTGAGGTGCCTCAGCAGGGATTTGTGGGGCAGTTAGTTAAGGGTCTGAGTTTCAAACAGAATTCAGACGGATTTCTGGAAACCATATGGATTATGAAAAGTGGGAGCACTGCTCCCAGGTCGCTGGTACCTGCAGAACCTTTTTTTCTTCTCTGCTTTGGACAGGCAGCTCCAGCCTGCAGAATCACTCTGTGAAACACAGGGAGGACGACAAGGCGAAGGCCCAATGCTGGCAAGAATGTGGTGATTTTTGTTTTGTTTCCCAGGGTGATGGGCTCGTGCATCCCTCAGTCCCCAGGGCTGTCAGTGGTACCTAATAAATCCAGCTGGTGAATCCAAGATGTGATGCTCCCCACATCGCTCCAATCGCCCCACGCCGTGCCTGAGCCGTGCCAGGCACTTGGGCCAGCGAGGTTCGGGCGGGTGCTTGATTGGAGCTGTCAAGAGCTGGCGGACTGAAACAGATGCAAACAAGGAAGAAGTCAGCACTTTAAAAAATAAATGGGTTTTTGATGGGAAGGGGCAGAGGTTTTTTCATTTACCGGAGACAAAAGAGAGAGACGGGATTTTCGCGTTTTACGGAGCGTGTCTTTGCTAACAGGAGGGGATCCGTACTTTGGGGTTCAACTCCAGGAGGCTTTAGAGAAGCAAGGGTTTCTCTCAGCGTGGAGATAAACTTGGGCCAAAATGAAGGGTCTGTCTTCTTAAGCATAAAGAAACTTCACATACTGTTCTGATCTTTGAAGCTGAGACTCAGTTCTCCCACTTAGAGATCTTAGCAAAATCTGTATCTGACCTTTGGACACAAAATAAAGCAAGTAGGCATATAAAGTCCTGCTTAGGCACCCAAGAAAAAGTTTTCCAAAGTCCTCAGTATTGCCCTGATGTTGCTTTTCTAGACATTTCTGTGGTATTCACCTTGAATTCAAGCAATGTTGGGTCATTGATTCTACCAACATCTCCTTAACCAACGTGATCAAACCTGGTTGAAGGTTGGTTGAAGAATTTTGACTCCTTGACACTTGTCCCTGAAAAACCTCATAAGCCCCTGGAGAGAAAATGAGTCCTGCTGCACTCCACGTTACACTCCCTTTCATGCAGGGACTAAAACACTTATTTGAAAGCCCCCAAACGTGGCAATAAACCGCAATTTGCTCCCCACGGGAGGTTTTGGTGAGGTGTGAACTTCTGTGGGAACGTTTGCTCCTCCCAGAGAAGCAGAGGCTGAACAAAGACAGAGAAATCATTCAGAGCCCACTCTGCGGGGCGACGTGGGAAAGGGAAGTTTGCACAGATATTTTCAGCATTTTTTTGCAAAGTCCTCCTTTACAGGAGGCAGCACTGGCTGCGCTGTTAGTGACTTGCCTGAGCTCAAACCTTGCTGCTGCTTGTTGGGTTTGTACCCAATGTTGAACGGTATCCAAAAACCGTAGCTGTTATCTACTAACTGTAGCTGTTATCTACTCCCAAAGGCCATCCCTGGGATGCTCCTCTGTGGATATGTCACCCTGCAGAGCCAGGACAAGAAGGGCCTCGCCCCAGATGCAAGTTGTGTGGTTTCACTTAAAGACGCTTAGTTTTTTTACTCCTGATGCCTCTGATATTTTATTTTTTTCCCAAGGGAGCTTGTGCAAGTTGACACAACAGATTAAACCATGAGTTGTAGTTGAAGAATCCTGTATTTTATTACCATGGTTAAATAATTTCTCAGCCAAAGGAAAAGGGGAGAACACAAGGTCATCCAGCATACCTAGGGCTGAGCCTGAACAGGAGGTCTAAGCTGTCGGCTCGTGCTCCAGCCTTCCACGCAGCCTGGGCTTCGTTCTGAAGGCAGAGGGTTTTTATTCTTCAAAGTGCCACTTTCCTTTACTACCTGCAGACAAATAGGTTGCTCTAAGATGCGCGACGCGAGCTGATTTTTGATTCATGAGAGCCTGAACCAACACCGATCATAAGAGAATCGGCAGCGATCATAAAATATGAAAGGATTTTAAGAAGGACTCTGCATCATATTGAGGTCTGCAGCAGGCTTTCTGCTTCAGAGCCAGAGGGGCCAACCACAACTCTAGTTTATTAATGAAAACGGGGAAGCGAAAGCGGCGAGAGCAGAATTTGCCCCTGTGTATTCCAGGCTACCCAGTTCCGCAGCAGCTTTTAGGAAATGTACCGCTTTAAGCACAAACACAAGACAATTTTGTTTGCACGCAATTTTCTTGCCAATGCTTTTTCTTAAAAATCTGTACGGCTGTCATATAAAATATGCCTCGGTTTGTTCTAATTTAGATTACGCATATTTGTCCTCGGTGAATGATTGATTAAGTGCTCTGATCTTGACTGCTATGTTAGCAGCAGGGTATCTGTGCAAGAGGATTGGAAAGCTCATTGGATGGATGGTAGAGATGAAATCTTAGCTGTTATAGATCTGGTTTTCTATTTTGCAGCCAAGGCAAATGCTGTCTTCTTGCAATAACAAACACGCTTTGTAATGCGTTCCAGGACAGCGCTGAGCCTGACTTTGTTTCCTCATGGAGAGGCTTTAAGCTGTCATAATACCATGGCTCCAAACTCTTAATGTCACAGATATCACTGTAAAGTGGGTATCTCCGAGTTCACTAGATCAGTTGTGATTTACACTGATGTAACCAAAAACAAAATGTGTCTGGCTGACATCTGCGGAGCTGCTCCGATAAAACCAGCATATAAGCAAAACTAGGGGAAGGGGAAAAAAAAAAAAAAAAAAAGAGAAAAGATATCTCTGTGCAACTGAGCTCATTCAAAGCATCAAGCATGGTTTAGCAGGGCTGCCCAAAATGGAAAACCTGCTTCGGGGGTTAGGCACCCTGTCAATCCCACTTTAACATCATTGAACCTGAGCTGTGTGCAAATATATTGTCACCCACAGGAGCTGGCAGATATTTTCTTGCATATTTGTATAATCTGATGTCCCATACTTCTTATGGGAAATTATGCCGAGCTGGGTCCTCTCATATTTTCACTTGTTTGTATTTATGAGATAGAACAGACACAATTAAAGGTACCTGAAAATACTAAATTATAAAAAAGTATTTTGTTTTTCTTTAAAATGTCTTAATTTCCAACACTGGTCTGCTGCATTGTCTTTGGAGCACCGCATCGCTAGGAATGTGTGGCAACAAACCAGGCAATTTTCTAAAGAAATGAGGATTTTTTTTCCCTCCTTTTCTCTTTCTGAAGCTTTTCTCTGACCTTCTTGGAGGTGTAGAGAAAGCTTTCAAGACCATCACAATAAATGGGTTGTTTACTGGGATGCTTGCAGCCTTGGAAAACAAAAGATAAAAGAATAAAGAAAAGAAAAACCCTATACCCGCTGTCTTCCAAAAGGAGACAAATGAGGTGAGAGCTGAAGAGAAAATATTCCAAAATCAGAGCATGATGCTGTCACAGTAAAGCAGGGCAGAAAAGAGAAAATCTAAACAAAAAGGTAGTGACCTCAGGGGTGGCAGGAGGACTTAGCACCCTCCTTCTCACAAGATTCAATGCTTTGAGGGGGGAAAATAAAAAGGCAGGTTGCAGAAATATCCAAGCAAGGAGATATATCTTGGAAAAAAGTCCGTTCTGGCTAAACTTCTCACGATTAGGGCATCACATTCGCTATTGTCTGCATTGATTTGTTCACGGGGACGCAGGGACGTGATGACCGGGGACAGGATCTCAGGTGATTTCTGGCGAGATCTCCGGACTTCGTGGCCAAACCATGAGCCCTTTCCCCAGGAAAGCCACGGAGGGAAGTGCTAAGCTGCGTTAATGATGCTGCATTATCATCAGGCTCTAATGCTGCCCGGAATGGATGTCACTACTGTGTATGTTCCTGCAGATCAGCTGGTAATTACACTTGGATCCAAAGTAATTACCTTGAGACTTGCTCTCTGGTTTAGAAGACAGAAATAACCATGCACTCGCCTAGTCCCACACGTAGCACTTGTGATGTAATTTAATAGCCAGCTACTAACATGAAAGGAAAGAGGCATTTCTCTTATATTTATGCCCTTTTAAATTAAACATCGGCATTTTTTCCTGCGAAAAAAGCAGGGGCCGGCGTGCCACCAGTCGTCTTTTTCCTACTCAAGCGCCCTCCTCTTTTCCTGATAAAACGAAATACTTGGGAGCAAAATAAATATTTATAAGCTCCTCCTGGTGTGTGATTGTTTTGACAAAACAACTCGAGCAGGTCTTGCTTTGGCTTTACTCTCTGCCCTACTTAAATTTTAGGCAGGGTAAAACCAGCTTCCTAAATGCTGGAGGAAGACGAGGCATTTGGATGAATTCTGTGGTCCCTGGGTGGGGAGGGGATGGACCAGCCATCCCTTTTTGAGGTTTTTCAGGTCACATCTGTCAGTGCATTTCCTCTTTAACCTCCAAACATTAAACACCTGGACAGCTGTAGCACTGCATTAAGCAGCTTTTTTTGATGAAGAGCTCGAAGAGGAGGCAGCCCAATGCCCAGAGCCTGTGTATAAAAGGGTGCCTTCGCTGTCTGCATTTCTGTTTCCCAACCGTCCATTAGCAAAACATGCAGCTTTTTTGTTTTGTTTTTTTTTTCATGGAAAATTTACTTCTTCTTGTGCATTTCCAAATAAGCCAGCGCTTCTGCAAATAGTCTTCTTCCTTCAGGCTGAGTAGCTTATTTTGGTTAGGAGAAGAAAGAGTCTACTGTGATCTCTTTCTTTTGGCAATGTCTGGGTAATCATTGCTCATAATAATGCCATCCCAGATGTTGAAACATCTCCTGTATTAATTTTACCCAGAAGATAATTTCCCTTAGAAATCATGTGCAAATCCCCTGTTCTAATTTAAGAATTAATTCAGTACACTAAATCTTAGCACTTCATCCTAGAAATGTTTTGCAGCGCCTGTTAACCCTTTGCAACAACAACAAGAAGCCCAAATGGGAGATTTACAGATTTAAATAAGCTTTTCTCATATCAGGTCCTTTTTGAGTCTAGTGCACAATATTTTGAAATGAGCGTCCCCTTTGACACCTTGAGCCTACCTGAGCAAATGTTTTTCTTTTCCTCAGAGAATCACAAATATAAATTGCTTTGTTTTTACAAATATGGAGAGCAAATAGACCAGTGGTCCCAGAGACCCCTCACCTCAGTTGTGCCTGGTATTGTCATTGCGCTCTCCATCGAGGCTTTGGCAGATGCCAGGAATGAAAACATGATGATTCCACGTTTTACAAGAATTGAAGGGAAGAGAGGAGCTGAATGGTTTGTCTGAACACGTACAAGAAATCTGTGGGGGAGTGAGGAACACATCACACTTTCTTTGAGCCCTAGGTATGGGTGGGTAGTACCTGCCCATCCTTCCCTCCCTCGCTGGTCTCACACAAACACACGCACACACCAGTCTCTTACTGGTATGAACTGTCCCATGCACTGGCTGGGCTTTCTTCTTTTAATCTGTAATGGAAACTATGTCAGACTCCAGCCTGGGCACTTTCCTGACCTTCCACATTGTGACAACCTTAGCATATCGCAGCATTGATAGTCTTTGACTGTCCGTGAAAACAATAAAGAAAACCAAGAGGCCAAATCTATGAATTTCACCCCAGTTGTGTGAGATCAGAGTGCAGTCCAGAGCCCCTTCTGCGGAGCACGATGCTTCAGAAGCCACGAATCTTCTGTTTGTACTAGGCTACCTGTGCTTCGCCTTTGTTGTTTTATTTCTAGTGGCATTTGGAGTGCAAAAGAATTTCATGCATCTTTATATTTAACTTAAAAAAAAAAAAAAATCACACAAGGAATTGGTCTCTGGGTTTTTCACAGCTACACAGCTTGCAAATGCACAAACCCACATTAGCAAGATCACGCCACCAACTATAAAGTGTACACACAAACCGTCAGAGGATCACAGAATTCTTTCAGACAGAATTTTTAGACGTATCTACAAATGTTTCCTGATTCCTACCATAACAACATGAATTTATAATGCCTCAGTGATAATACCAAGCTAGCTGCTTCACGCAGTGCAATGTCACCTATTGGATCTCACCAATTTTCCTGCTGGTGATCTCTATGTTGGCACAAGCAGCTCCTCGTGCCTTTTGCAGAGCGGAGGGCAGGCCAAGGACCTTCTCCAAAGAGGATTCATTCGGAATCAGCTTTGATAATTATCATAAGGTGATAATATGCGATTAGCGCCGGGACACGCCAGGACTTCCACTACCACCTCATAAACTCTCCGATGCTGTGCTGAGACTGTGCAGCAGCTCAGCCTCAGAGGAGAGGAACAATGTGATCCCAGAAAGGAAACAAAGGAGAAAAGACACCATTGCTCAATGTTGCTCACACTGGGGCAAATCCCATTACCCTTTCTCAGAGAGATCCACTGCTAAAGCTAAGTAGCGACTCTGAGCTTGTTTTACTCACCTACAGCAAAATGCTCAGAGAGGTGAGGGAGTAAATCACTCTAGAAAGGGCACACACTTCTCCCAAGCTGATCATCAGACTGAATGCTATCCTGGCATAAAATGGTACAAACCCAAGGAAAATTTTCTGATCTACATAGCCAAGACTGTGCACCGCTCCCAAAGTCAGGAAAAAAATGAAAGAACATGATGGTCACCTGTCCCATCCCAGACAACCAGATCTTGGATCCTGTGCCAGGTCACACCTGCTGTCCCATGCAACACCCTCAGGATCTGCTGGAATGAGAGAAACCGCTTAAACATTTTTCCTTTATTCACAAAAGATATTCTTTGTAACTGCCAAGCTGGGCATAGCTAGTTAGTCTTGTTTGCTGCTGTTTGGACGTTGTGTTTATTCTTTCTCATTTTAATAAAACAGGCTGGAAAAATATTGCTGTGTCCCTCTGGTCCTTAAGGAAAGGAGACTGCATTTATGCTACCCTGAAACTCAGCAGTGATGACTGCAGGCTGGATCTGCTGGCCCAGCAGCTCCAAGCTCGAGCACTGGTTATTATTCCTCCTGATGAATTCACCTGGGGGATCTGCTCCTCAAATGCAAAGCTCTCGGGTCAGGAAAAATGGAAAATGCATTACATGGAGCGTGACATACCATGAGTCCCAGAAAAGAGAACATGTTGAGATATGTCCAAAGGCAGTGGGATAGAGCCTTTCCTTTATCTCCAAATTGCTGCTGGAATTTCCTTCTAAAAACCTCTATTTGCAGCAGCAATGGCTATTGGCAGGGAAATACTGGAGTTTCTTGTATTTATTACGTGTTGGGATTTAACAAGCTAAAATCCCCGGTGTTCTCGGACTCTGACCATTCCCTTTAGTCTCATCAAGGAAATTGTTTTCCCATGGGGAGTAGTTTTGTTTCCATTCCTTCAGCCCTCGATCTGGGGTCCCCCTTTTAAAGATACCCACAGCCAAACCAGGGTTGCATGCATCTTGGCCACCCTACCCATCCTCGCAGCACAAAAAGCAGAGCCCAGTGCAATGCATCTCTGCTGCGATGGGGATACGCAAGTCTCTCTTCATGCTATAATCTTTATTTTGCTCTCCCCATAGCACTGCTTAGCCTTGATGTTAAAGTGTCCACCCTATATCTGCATCACCAGACATTTTATATTTATCTGCCAAACCTTTGTCTTTTTGTAGCTATGATGTTAACGTTGCTCCTATTTTCAGCCACAGAAGGAGATTTCATTTGGGTTTTGTTGAAGAAATGGCAAAAAGTATCAAATCTGAAATATTTAGGAAGCCCTTCTCCCCCAGAACAGAACTTAAAATATAGTCCTGATGCGAAGCTAGCTGTAGTTTTCCAACAAACCTCCAGCCCAATTTTTTTTGCAGCATCTCAGGATCTTGATCCCCAAAAGGAACAGTTTGTGGTGTCTGAGGGCCTGATCCTGCCGCAAAATAAGTGCTGGCTGGTTCTGCGGGGGTTTTCTCCTGTCTTCAGAGAGAGACATAGTTTTGTGTTATTTAGTGAATTGTCACAAGACAAGCAAAGAGACAGCTCTTCTCACCCAACCCACTGATAATTCTAGAAGACTTTATATATCATTTGTTTTGCATTGCTGTTCAGAGCTGCAGGATATTATGTTCTCATTCAGGTTGTTTCATATTCAGATCCTAAAGCATCTCAAGATGTTTCCAGCCTCGTTTTGCAGCTCAGATCAACACGCTAAAGCCTTGGTGTCAGCAAGAGTTTGCCCAAACGTGTAGGACGTGGGAGGCTGGTGTGTGAACAAGTTGATATAATCAAGACACAAGGGGCAGGAGGTCACTGTTGGTTTAGTGGCCCAGGAGATGTCCTGGTCCCTGACCCACCTCTGAGCTCCATGTTTTAGCTGAGCACACTGAACAGCAGCACGACCGAGCAGTTTCTTTTCTCTGCCTTCATTTCCCCTCTCCTGAGGGGAAAAAAAGTTGGGTTTAAAGACTGCTCTTGTTTGATAACCACCCTTAACTATCGGCTAAATAATATATGAACACTGATCCACCGTGCTGACTGATGACTCCCTCTGCTGACCCTGTTTTATTTTTATTGCTTGGCTCGGGCCAGCTCCTTCAAGTCCTGAATCATCAGAACAGAGACCTTGAGGTATTCCAGCCAAATCAATCCCTGGCCCATTGACATATTGCTTTACCTAACCAACCATACAACTTCACTTTTCCCTGATAATTTCTCAATTAATTGCTTTTCAGCTCTCATTCGTTACAAGGTCAGGCTGTGACTGGGCTTGTACATTCCCATCTCTGATAAACTCTCCTGGTCCCCTAATCAGCTACGACTGGGATTTTAGTTCCATTAACTTATTCATCATCTAGACATTTTCATCTCGGGGAGCTTGACTTTTGATTGTATCAGTAGTATCTTCAATTATTTAAGAGGACTTAAAATTCCCTCCGTACCTAAAAGGAAAATGCATTTTGAGCGCTGAAAATTGATCATATTGGACCAGTGGCTTCTGGATGTTTGTGTGTGCAAGCCCATGTTAACCAGCTCATGCGTGGCAAGAGCATAAGAATTTGCTGCTTCTGAACATGTGTGTGCATGAGGCCAACTATATTAAGATGTCAGATAGAGGGGAATGACAGTATGCTGATGACTAGTGGCTTACTAATGCTAAATCACACCCGAGATCCTGTTCCATGATGTCAAACATTGATTCAGTTTCCGTGGGAAGTTATGCAAATGCCAGAGCCCTTCGATGAGATTTGAAACTGAAATTGCCAGCAAAAATAACAAAAAAAAACATGCTTGCCCTCTCCTAGCATTAAATCTTTTTAGAAAAATCTCAAAGGCTGCAGGAGGGGAGTGCATTTTGAAAATGCCCCAGCCCAGACAGGAGGTCTTGTAGGACCCTTCTTCAGCTTTAGTACTAGCTGGGAGCCAAACCCTTCTCTCCTGCTGCAACCTTCTGTCTGAATCCGTGCTTCGGCTTTGCAGCAGCTGGTCCACTGCGAGGCAGCAACCCACTAGTGCTACTTACTACAAAATTATCTTTCAACAGAAGCAGCAGCCTCTGTCGCACAATGAAACGCGTTCCCTCTCAGCTCTTCTTGATTCCCCTCTTCCCACAATCTGCACGCAGGCAAAACTCCTAAGAGCCTGCGAGCTCTCCGTGGTTGGAAAACTGGTGGCAAAAACTAAAAACTGCCATCAGCTGGGAACAATATATTTCTGAGTTGGGTGGTGGGACTGGAAAGTGTGGAGGTCCCATCTTTGTGGTAGCCTTCCTAGGACAGTCTCAGGGGACTCTTAGACTATCCGAATGCTTCAGGCTCTGAAGAAGATCCAGAGAGAGGGGTCAAACTGTATTGGCAGACTCTCCTGGATGAAAAGCCAGTTTAATATTGGCAAGACAAGACCTGCTGCATATTCAAAAGGAGTTTCTCCTTCCAGAAAATACATGCTCAGGTCTGAAAAATGCAGGTCAGAACTTTTAGCGCTCAAGATTTCATTGCAGAATTATGGATTTTTCTTGCAGAACTCCATGCTCACACTTTTGCATGTAAATTTTCAGCATTCACATAAAAAGAAAAGCCCACGTTATCACTGGGAAGGGCTTAAAAAAAGATGAGAAGCAGAGAAAATTGAAAAGAAAAAACCTCAAACCCCGCACCAATAGGCAGAGTGTTGTGATGAAGGGAATAGCAACAACAGTACGAACTCTGGGGTGTTGCTTTGCTTGCTTTCCCCCAAAACTCCAGTAACTCACCCACCCCAGTGGAAAAACTCAGTCCTTTTGTACCCTTCCTTGATGCAACAGCACGAAGGGCCTTTCCAAGGTTGTTCCCTGTAAATTATGTACCAGAAGGCACCAACACTTGGAGGACGTGAAGAAACGTACCGTTCTCTCTGCGCCTGTTGCTAGGATTCACAGCTCTACCCCGCCGCTTCCTGGGGCTTCGGCTCCTATTTTGGCTGTGGGAAAAAAAGAAGGAAACCTTGTTGCTTCCAGGCTCTCTGCATCAAGCTTCAGCAGCTCCAATGGCAACCCTTACAATATTGCTACAGTCAGACATAAAATCTTAATGCGTGGTAGTGCCTTGAATTTCACATTCTTCTGAAAAAGGTGAGTCCCCAGTAGTAAATGAAATATTAAACATTATTAAATATGAATCAGCTAGACCTGGATTCCATTAAAATGAATCTTTCATAGTTTTCCTGGTGGGGTTTTTTTTCCTCTCCTCCTTTCCCCTTTTTTTCCCAGGGAGCACAGTGATCTTGGGAGCTTTTATGTGTCCTTTTAAAGATGGAAAAATCACAGGTAATTTAAGTCTGTTCTATTCAGATTTATTTTAGCTGGAAAACAAATCAAGGCTGTGAAACTCTCTCATGGTTGCATCTATCTCACTAAACTATTCAGCAGCCTGTATCAAAGGCTCACCTAAAGACACTGTTGTAATGCTTGGTGACATGTGCCACCTATTTAGAAATCTAGTATCCAGTTACACACTCTACTTTCATTTAGAATGGCTTTAATCTTCTACCCCACACCAGAAAAATCCCACCATCCTATTTTATGTTACATAGGATACATTTAGAGCTGGTTTTGTTGCTCCTGCAGGTTTTCTTGGAGGTAAACTGTGACTAAAGAGAGCGTTGCTGTGTGAGCTTGTATTGGGGCAGCTACAAGAATACTGGCAAGAAAAACCTGAAAATTTGATAGAGCTGTGTCAAAATTTAAGGCTGAGCCAGCTACTAAACTTTGACAGGTGCTTTCTGTGATTCTCCTGCTAGAGAAGAAAAACTCAGGGAGAGAAACTTCAAGGTTGAAAAAAAAAAAACCCCAAACCAACTTGAACCAGTTTAACAGAAACAGAAAGTTTAACTAGCTTAACAGAAACAGAAGTGACACTAATGCTAACAATGAAGTAAACTATACACCAATATTATACAAGTATATAAATATATTCTAAGGTATGAGAGAATACATTAGTATGGAACCCTTGCCTTCCAGGCAACAACTAAGTCCCCAAGCAGAGAAGTCCCAGACTGGACTTGGTAGCAGACAGAAACACCCAAGCCCCAACAATCATCAAAGAAACCCAAAAAACAGAAGAGGAAGCCTTAGAGCCACCATGCTGCCTGGGAAGGCAAGGAAAGACAACCTGTCCTGATGAACGGTGCTCCTCTGCGGCATGAAAAACAGCAGGTGGGAACAACAGCAGCACAGGGAGGGAAGACAAACAGCCAACAGCAACCCCTCCAGCACTGCAAACACTAAAAAAGGCACCCACATCCCCTTCTTAGGGGCCCTTATATACTGAGCACCATGGGAAGCAATACTGTGATTGGTGCATTCGGGTCACCTGAACCATCTTCTCCTCCCCATAGGCTCAGCTGCCCCCATCTCCCATGGGGATTGCTTCATGGTCCAGGAGCCCCAGAGGACTTTTGTGTTGATGCTCTCACAGGAGGATGAGCTGTCGTTAGTCTGGGAGAGGCTGCTCTTGCAAATCTGCCTGAGGTTCTGACTGTCGGGGGCGCTCGACAGGATCAGCCATGACTCAGCTTTGCTGCTGTGTTTTGTGACCGTGGTACTTGCACCTTGAAATTCATAAATGCATGGGCGACTGCACAAGCTGGCTGAATCTCTGGTGCTAAAACAGACACAAAGGTGTCTAACTCTCATTAGGTATATTTACATCCTTGCATTCAGCTTTTATGCCTTTTCTTTTATTATTAACCCCTCTCTTTTAATGGGACTGGTATAAATTTATAAAAGAGGGTGGGAAAAAGAACACTTGGCCTTGCTAAGAGGGTCCCCAGCCTGGTTCTGTGTGAGAGCATTCCCTCACACCTCCAGCACACATCTTAACTCTGCTGCTGCATTGTGGTCTCCAAAACACGCATGAATTCACTTATCAACCTAGAGATGCACTTTTGGACTGGAAGGCAGTAACTGCTAAGAAAGAGGAGCTAAAATGGCAAAGAAGGTAGAAAGTCGTTAATTATTCATTGCTGCTCCATTTTGTGGAAAAAGCCTTCTACCTTGCTTTCCATTTTGCTTTCCTTAGGTCACTTCGGAGGCTTGGCAGAGCAGGTTTAAGTGGACTCCTCGCTGCAGGAGCTCAGGCTCATGACTCGGCCGCTTCATTTGCACCCAGCTGGGTTTCACATCTCCCGCTCCAGGAACTCGGCAAAATGGGGAGGAAAGAAGCCAGTTCTGCAGCAAAGTGGGAGAACTTGCACTCTTCCCTGCTTCAGATTTTTATACTGCTTCCTATAAAAGAAATAATATAAAAAGAGCAAACTGTACAAGGTAATTTTCTGTGTTTAAGCACCAGTGTTTTCTTTTTGGTGTGCTTCTACTGCAGTGGAGATGGCAAGAGCATCTCACCAGCAATGGCCTTCTCACAGCCTGACCAGAAGCATACGCTCTTGGTCTGGTTTTGTAAGGGCTTTTTATGCCTACGTCTGGCCTGACACCCTTGGGATGGAGAGGAACAAATCCCAACTTTAATATTTATTTATTTATTTTCATGAACTGCCGTTGGCCAGCTCACTTTTTCACCACGAAGCTTCCAAATTGCCTTAGAGCACGAGAAAAACGCGCTGCAAACTGCTGTGAAGCTTAGACACGAGCACGTCAAATAAGTGATCCACATGAGAGCAGATAGATGTGACATTTAGCAATCATCTTTCTTGGACAAAATGGGGCATTGCTGTCACTTTAAGTAAATCTCAGTCAAATTTCTGGCATTTTACCATAAGGGAAGCAGGAGGCATAATAGTAAATTTCTCTTTAAAAAATAGAAAAGATCAACCTTGGGAAAAAAAATGGTTGCCACAATTTAAGGTGTAATACCTCATCCTAGCTTTGGCATCCGTTTACTTGCTGCTGATATCAGTATGTCACCCCTAATGTTTACTGATGCTCACTTTATAAACGACTTTTCCTAGCTGTCAGAATATCTGTCACCAGCATCTCTTCCCCCTCTTTGCCTCTCATCCCCTTTAATAAAGATTAATATCTTTGAGGTTAAGTGAAAAGATCAGATGCTATGCAAAAGACACCATAGGTCTGATATTTAAACAAGATGAACACGTAATTGCCGAGATTATGTGAGCAAATTGGGTAATTCCTAACCTAAATGAACACAGTTGGCTTTTGTGGGGTCAGTTAATAGAAGTGCACAGTCAGATGAAATGTGATTTTTGCTGGCGTTTGTGCTTCTGAAGGTTCACCCATTGAAGAATTGTAGATGTTCGAAGCAAAAATCGGTGAGCTTAGCTTCCACAGCTCCTCTGAAGTATTAATATATTTAAAAGATGTGCAGAATAGGGATTCTATAAAAATATAGCACATTGGTTTTCCATATTTACAGTCCACCAGTGACTGCTATATTAAATGGTTTCAACCTGTGAGTCCAAACAAGATTTTTCAACCTGTCACTCCTGCAGCTCAACCTGGTATATGAAATGCTAAACATGTTCTGTCTGCTTTGTACATCTTCCTTGACAAACACCTGGAGTAATGATTCCAGAATGAATATTTAGCTGGCAATTTTATGGATGAAGCACAAAATGGTTATTTTGGCTCTGCAGTGCTAAGAGTACTGAACACGCATTTCGCTTATCGATTGCGAGATGCCACTGGAAGACGTACTGGCATAGATGATGGACTCTCCAGTTTAGATGGTTTCCTGCAGACCTCTCAGCCAGGCTATGTGAATCATATCTAATAAAAGAAACTCAAAAAAACCTTCAGCCCTACTTCTCGACCTATCAACCTGAATCCTTTACTTTTTGGCGCCCCAGCTTTGGATGTCAGAGCTCTGTGATACCTACCGCAATAATTCTGTGTATCCTCAGAGTTAGGGCGGTTTTGACACGGTTGAGCCCCTCAATCTGTGGTTCGTTCTTCTGCCCTGTTGGGTACTTGTGCACAAAAGCTCTTCCACTCTCTTCCAGGCACCATCTGCTGGGATTTCTCGGAATGTGGAGGAGAGAAGAGGAGACTGAGGTCTTGATGCTGCCAGGAAGGGCCCAGACCCACCTCCCTGCATGCGGCAACGTCTCCTTCTCTAGGTTGGCTGTACTTTGGACAGGAGCATGGGTGGTGGTGATGTGGCTCCTCTCCATCCCACTTGTTCCTAAGAAGCATCCCTAGAAATGGAGAAAAACCCCACTGCATCAGGGATGGAGCATGAAAGAAATGGTGGCATTGATGAAGACACTTTCTTTTTGAGTGGAACATTTGGTTCTTGTTTTGTCCTTTCTCCGGAGGCAGTTTGATAAGATTCGTTAAATTTAACCCTTAAACTCTGAGTAAAACCCTCCTCCCAGCGTCAAAGGTGCCTGTACTCCAGCTCCTCTTCGAGCAGGTACATTTTGCCATGTTGTGAACTCGAAGGTGGTGACAACTGCAGTTCCTTCACTCCACGGCAATGGGAAGAGCTCACACAAAGGGCACCGAAGGTGTTCCTCAGCATCCCACAACACCTTCCAAATACCGGCAAGCTGCAAAAAAAATAGCAGGTACCAAAGGGCGATTCCTGAAGTGAGAACTGCATGCATGATTTCTTTTCAGCGCACCAACAAAACCATTGAGCTCAGAAGATGACTCTGAAAGTGCCTTTTGTTGTATTCTGCGTGAAGCAGGGGTTTATATCTGCAACAACCACTGGGCGATTTTATTTCTAGGAAGTAGCTTATTTTAAAAGAACAGAAAAGACTCTCCAATCAGTATTTTAGCAATCATGAAGGAAAACCATGTCAAAGCATTCCAGGAATATTGTAATATGGCCTAAAAGCAACTTAGTTTTAACTCATACTGATCGATATTTGCACTATTTTACTGCAGGACACTGGTTTTCTTATAGGTGCAATTGTTTCTTTCAACTATAACTAACTCGATTCTTTATGTAGCAAGATCTGAGACTAGTAAACCACAAAGAAATTTTACACTGCAGACTGCAGCAAGCAGAGGTCTCTCTAGCGAAGGCATTATTTTACAAAATGATGGATGTGCATATTTATTTGCTCTGTGACTTCCATGTCAGGTATGTCATATTTCCTCAAATTACTAGTTAAACCAAGGTTTTGTGTTTTGTTTTGTTTTCGTTTCTGCTGAAGCCTGCAGGCTCAATATACCTTATAAAAAATCAAGCTGTAATTTATCTGCTCCATAGATCATGTGTAACAATAATCACTCAGGAGTCTGTACTGGGTTCTGATGTCTGGGCTTTGTTGGAAGAGATGTATGAAGTGAACAAAAAGCTTTCTGATTTTCATACTGTGTAATAAACCTGAAATATGGGGAGAAGCGAAACACGTATTTAAATTAAAACCGCGGATTCATGACAAAGAAGGAGCACAGAGAAACGCACGCACACCCAGACACATATTATGCAATGACACAGTATTATTTCTTTTACCAGAAGGACCTCTACAAGTTATGCATGCTGTATGTCGCATCCACAGAGCAACTGAACTAGCAAAACGATTTTTTTATCCTGAACTCGGACTCATCGGAATGGTGCATATGCTAACTTGGATTTTGCAGGGACAAAAACCTTTGCCAATAGAAAAACGTGTGGCCCCCTCCCCAAGAGGTTAATGTAACACTGGTGCTACCCGCGATAGCTAAGTGGTAGTTCACACTAAATCCACTGCTTGGTCTTAATGCCTGTTTGACATACATATGGGTAATTTTGGAAAGGCCAAATTTCAGATTTTTGGGGGTAGATGTTTGCGAAACTAATTTAAAAAAAAAGGCTAAAATTATTAGATTAACAATCTAATTCTATACAAAGGGAACAAAGGGGTAAAAAACTCATTGAAGACTGTCATATGCGCCCCCGTACACCCTCTGTGAGGGCAGGAAATCATATGAACATCCTGAAATATTTTGTATTGCCCTGGGTGGGCAGTTCCTCCCAGGCCTGAACCGCCTTTTGCAAGGCGTCACTCTCCCCATTCCATTTGTTGCCGATGCCCGAGGAATACGTGGTTCATCTTGCAGATGTTGGACAAGCATCTCCCTACCGGGCACCAGACGCTGGGCGACGGCGTTTGCCGGGGCCACGTGAGCCCTTTGTCCCCTCGGGGGTTCATACGTGCTGAGATTCTGTCACCACCCGGCCCCAAGGAAGCCAAGCATTGGGGTAAAGATTTCTGGTCTGCTGGCCGCAAGAACAGAGAGCCGCGGTGAGGCCCTAGCATTAGGAACAGAATGCAATTTTAAAATTAATTAATTCACTGCAACGCACGTTGTCGGAGAGAGGCAGCTCTGCCCGTGGGAGGGGGACCGCCTCCGCTCAAAACACAGCTCGGGAGACACTTTCTGAAAGACCGAGGTCCGTTTAGTCTGAATTACAAGGCAAATCTGGTTCTGCCTCTAGCTCCCTAAAGTCTCTCTTTCTTGCTTTCTTTTTTTTTTAAAAAAAAAAAATCCAAACCCCAACCCTGTATTGCAGTGTCGTCGTCATTAAGAGATCCAACAGAAGCCTGGAAGAAGAGATTAGCACATACCAGAGTGACAGGGCTGCTAGGAAGGGGAAAAAATAGACAACATCAGTGCAATGTACCATTAAAAGTATGGAGTGACAGATGACAGTTGGTCTGTGATGGGGTGATTCAGCTAAATGGTAAACAGAAGGGCGAATTCTGATCTCGCTTATGCCAACATAAACCTTGGGTTGCAGAGGAGCTGCTTCGCGTCTCTAGTACCGGAGTCGAGCCCATAAAAGCTGTGACTCAGCCAGATAATCTCTGACAACTGTTAGCGCTGTGGTAAATATGGCAACGTGGCAGGCTGGAAAAGAGGCTAAAAAAAGTTTCGCTTCCACACTTCCAAACCAAAATGTTTCAGAGCTTTTTTTCCCCTCCAAACAACATTAAAAAGCTTCAGAGTAATAATAGAAGTGGTTAAGAAATGTCGTGGTAAAACACAATTTATTTTTTTTCAGGTCTGATGAAACATTAAGGCCAAATTAACGAGGTTGCTGGGCCAGTGAGCTGAAAATTCAGTTATTCCTCTAACTCCAGTCCCCCCAAGACTGGACCTGATGGACACTTCACACAACCATTCGTGGCAACGCATTGGCCAGACACTAAAACTTGAGCCTGCACAAGATAGGCGAGGAAAGGTTTTTCAAAGGAGGCAATTGCTAAAATCTTCAGCGTTTCATTTCGCTTCAAAAAAAAAAGGATCCCATCGAAAACATATGCTCCCCTCTGAGCGTGGGCAGGCGTGCAAACACTAATGCAGGCCCTAACAAACTGCAAAACTGAGCTGAAGTCGGAGAGAAGCCAAAGCGAAAACTCTCCCATCCTGCTCGCTGAGGCTCCCTGCTCTCTGATTTTAGCCCCAAGATGCCTGAAAATCAAAGGGATGGATTCAGTTTGTCCTGCCTCCTAGCCGAGACCCCTAGTCCCTTCACCCATTGGCACCACATTTTTTGCACTTGGCGAATTGCAACCTAACAATCTATTGGGATGGGAACCTGTCTCATCTTGCTGCGGTGATTTAAAGAATTCCCTTTTCTCTACCCGTGGTTTAACTTTGCGAGGCGTTGGTATTTTTACTTCAGTCCGCGCGGCGCCTGGTTTCACTAGCAAGCCACTGCGGTATCCGCAGAACTAAAAATAAGCCATTTCTCATGGAAAAAAATGTCATCTTATTCACATTTTTGCTGGTGCAAAAGGCAGCTAGGCGCAGAGCTGTGAAGTTCACTTCTGATGCGAGTGTAAAAGTCGGGGTGTCCACCTGGAAACCACCCCCCTCTGTGGGAAAGGCGGAGAGAAGGGGCTCCTGAGCCCGGCTGGAAGGAGAGCAGCAGGGCACTCACATCTCTCTCTGAGGTGTTAGGAAATCTGGGATCACTTGGAACCCTTTTAAGACCCAGGGCAAACTCTTCTATTAAGCAGAATGTCAAGCGGAATGAGTTTCTCTACGTGAGCCCAACTCGAGGTGTCCGTGAAAATGGATCTAGGAAATAAAGCCAGGCAGAAACGTTCACCCTATAGGAAAACTGCCCAAAATCTCTGTGGATTGTGGAATTACTCTTTGCTGAGACAGGAATTCAGATTTTACTCCTTTTATTATGTTTATTCCTTGTGTCACTACAGCCTCCACCAGCAGACTATTCCCCAGCTACAAAATCAGTGGCAGTGAGATGCTGCAGTTGAAAAGAACAAAACAGGCAACAGTTCAACGTTCTCAGTTAAGATAATTATGTTAATATTAATGGATATCAATTTCTGTTTATTTTACAAATATTGTATTATGAAACTGGCTTTCAAATTCACACCTCACCAAATGCTTTTCAACAATGATTTGTTTCATTAATTTTATCAGCTGCATTCCTTATTTTTTTTTTATAACACGTTAATTGCTAAGAGACATTAATCTGTGATAGAGCATCCTAAAAGTCTGCGCAGAGGAACTGCACTGATAAATGTCGGTGTGTAGGCTAACTACCACTGTCAATTTCTCGATTTGCAATGTAGCTGGGGCACAGAATAAATTCCTGATATTAAAATTATTATTTTAAAGAAGTCTTGAAAAATTTCTGTGCATATTTTCTCACTGTTTTAACACATGTATGAGCCCTCGACATTCAAATGTCACATTATATGTGATATGGCTTAGGTAATAAACCCTACGGTATTATTTTTAGAATATCTATAAAAATAACTATTGCAGTTTAAAGTCAATGTCTTAGTCAAATATTCAGTGCAGAATTAGTTTTTAGCTGAATTCAGTATCTACCATTTCTGAATTTCTCATTAATAAATATAAAACACTAATGGAAAATGAACAGGAAAATATTCTACATATGCTAAATTGATCTTATATTCAAAATGCAAAAATGCTTGGTTAAAAAAAAAATAAAGTGCTTTAATGCTTACACCTGAATGAAAAAGAGAATGGTGCACACATTATTTTAAACGTTTTCTTTAAAACCTCAGCTTTAGAAAACCTCATGGCCTTCTCTGCAGTGGCAAGATCAGAGAGGAGGAGCTGACACTAAATCCCGTTTCTGATTTGGATCCAGATCCATCCTTGCTGGTAGAGCTGCTTGTTTCTGGAGGACATTCTGCACCTGAGGATTGCAATTTTCCCCCGGCGACCCTTTTCCACCACAGGGAAGAGGGATGGGCAACTTGCACAAAGCTCTTGGTACCCTCCAGTGCTGACAGCTCCGCTCGAGTTCCGTCTGCCACATATATTATTCTTTAAAACTTGGGTGCCAGTTGGCTTTCTGTACCGTAATCAGATGGCTGCATACCTCCCAGATGACAAACTCTTCCCCCAAAGGAGCTTGTAAAGCCTGGGAAAGGATGGAGGTCTGCAGAACCTCCCTCCAGGTGAGGGCGAGCCCCAGGTAAGGGTTTTGCAGGTTGAAAGAACCTCCCTCCCTGAGCAGAATGTCAACTGCTTTTGCTCTGCGCTTCCCTGTCGATTTGCTGTGAATGCTTCACTGAATGCTGAATTCCTCTACTAAAAACTGGAGATGGAGCTAAAATTCAGGTCTTGCCATCAGACCTGCGCTGACTTTCGTGCCTGGCGAGCACCACTGGCAATGAATCAGTGTGAGAATGTCAGACATTACAATAAAAAATGGGTGCAGTTAATTTTCTACCCTCCTCCCACCTTCCTCTCGCCCAACGTAACTCAAAACCAATGAAGTCAATAGAAAAAACAGTGAACTCGACCCTGACTCATTCCTTGGCTTGCTTGGACCAGGGAATGTCGTTGAGTTAACCCACGACACACGTCCGCTTACCTTCATCTCTATCCCCAGAGTAGACAAAGAATCCTATTTTTCATATTTTTCTCCCTGGACCTTGGCCAGCTGAACAGAGGTCAAATACGTCAAGCTGGGTCTAAACTACAGGATAAAAATGAGCTGCATTTCAACCTTTTTCCTCTAGCAAAGTGACAATATAATTCATGTTTATATTCCTGCCTTTGCTACCGTCCTGCTGTTTGACCTTGGGCAAGTCACTTCATTTTTTTGGACCTTCATTTCTCCTCCAGCTCGTTTCTTTTACATTCGGACTAATATGGAGCAAAAATAAGCTAAAATCTATGTGGCTTACGCTGCGCATTTTCCTTGCTATTACATAGTGCATCCACCTCCTGGACTTGAGTTGTCAGGCAGAAGTTAAGGAAATATCAGTGCTAATTCCAAGCTATGGGAAAAATGCAAAGCAACGCGCTGTCTCCATGCATGGAGAGCGTGTTTTCAGTATTCCTTGCATGTTGAAGGTGACTCAGAGGGATTTGTTCCCAGCCACCCAAATTAGCAGGCAGCCTCTTTCCCGTGAAGCAGCGCCATGCCCACCAGTCCTACCAGGCAGCAGGGAAAGCAAAACGATCACTCCGTGCTGACCCATGACTGAATTCGTTCAGATTAGTCCGGGAGCTGAGCAAACTTGAAATGCCATCATTTGAGTGAAGCTCCCATTTTTATGGAGATGTTTGGCTGTCTTCAGATCTAATTTCAGGATCTGAACACTCCAATTTCCCCATAAGAATGTGTTCAAACACCGCTCGACTGCTATTCTTCTCCCTCACTGCGAAGCTGGGAAGTCATCACGACTGATGAGGATTCATTATGAAGTTGACAATTTGCCCCTTCCCTTTAAAAAAACTCAGCGCAGCTTCATTCCTATCAGCCCACACCGACTTTCATCCAAAACCTTCCCTGCTGCTCTCAAGAAACCCGAAATATCCAAACTGCAGGATTAAACCCAGCCTCGCCCCCTCCAAACAAACAAACAGATAACAAAAAAGAGGGATGAAATTATCTCGACCATAGGGCGAGGGACGTACAGAGCTTACACGTTAATCATTAGCAGGGAAAAAATCCCAACTGCTCACACTGCCTTGAAGTCAGGGGGAAAGAAATGGAGAGATAAAGGGAGAATATGGGCGTCGGGAGAAGAAAAGAGGCAAGAGCAAGAAATACAAAGTGCCGCCGCCAAGAGTGTTATTTGTCAGCTGCGGGAGAGCAGCCAGAACCCTGTCCGGGCTGGTTAATGAGATTATTTGACTTTTAAACTCCCTGTAACTCCTGCAGTGAGTCCCTGGGTTCCAGCTGTCCCGCAGTCCCCTG
>NW_009699928.1:41479-41697 GCF_000703405.1 Apaloderma vittatum
CCCAAGCCACCCCCTTCTCTTCCGAAATCCGTCACTTATACCCATCACTAATTCGCCTTGTGATGACTATTTGAGGAATAAAAGCGAATTTAATTTTTTGAAAAATATTCATTATTTTCTCTTCCGAAATCCGTCACTTATACCCATCACTAATTCGCCTTGTGATGACTATTTGAGGAATAAAAGCGAATTTAATTTTTTGAAAAATATTCATTATT